>NC_143043.1:9725864-10008364 GCF_057628025.1 Oncorhynchus mykiss | reverse complement strand
ATTATCTGGCTAATGAGATTAGTGATATGAGCGAGGGAGGAGAGAGAGAGGGATTAGAGGAGGGGGGAGGTGAGGATTAGAGGAGTAGAGGGAGGGATTAACCCTACGCTAAAATATTTCTTCATTTATCAGAAACACCCCTGAGTCCAATCCCTATCCTCCACACTTTCAGTTCCATCCTTCTCTCTCAACTACCTTTCTCTCCTCCTTGGCTTGTTTTGTTCTACAAATCAAGTCAAATGTTATTGTTTGCATACAGATGTTTAGCAGATGTTATTGCGTGTGTAGCGAAATGCTTGTGTTCCTAGCTCCAACGGTGCAGTAATATCTATCAATACATACAAATACATACAGTGGCAAGAAAAAGTATGTGAACCCTTTGGAAATACCTGGATTTCTGCAAAAAAATTGTCATAAAATGTCATCTGATCTTCATCTAGGTCACAAAAATAGACAAACACAGTCTGCTTAAACTAATAACACACAAACAATTATACATTTTCATGTCTTTATTGAACACACTGTGTAAACATTCACAGTGCAGGGTGGAAAAAGTATGTGGACCCTTGGATTTAATAACTGGTTGACCCTCCTTTGGCAGCAGTAACCTCATCCAAACATTTTCTGTAGTTGCAGATCAGACCTGCACAATGGTCAGGAGGATTTTTGGACCATTCCTCTTTACAAAACTGTTTCAGTTCAGCAATATTCTTGGGATGTCTGGTGTGAACTGCTCTCTTGAGGTCATGCCACAACATCTCAATCGGTTTGAGGTCAGGACTCTGACTGGGCCACTCTAGAAGGCGTATTTTCTTCTGTTGAAGCCATTCTGTTGTTTATTTACTTCTGTGTTTTGGGTCGTTGTCCTGTTGCATCACCCAACTTCTGTTGAGCTTCAATTGGGGGACAGATAGCCTAACATTCTCCTGCAAAATGTCTTGATAAACTTGGTAATGAATTTTTCCATCGATGATAGTAAACTGTCCAGGCCCTGAGGCAGCAAAGCAGCCCCAAACCATGATGCTCCCTCCACCATACTTTACAGTTGGGATGAGGTTTTGATGTTGGTGTGTTGTGCCTTTTTTTCTCCACACATAGTGTTGTGTGTTCCTTCTAGACAACTCAACTGTGGTAACATCTGTCCACAGAATATTTTGCCAGTAGCACTGTGTGTAACGATCTTCTTCATCTGAGGAACAGGAAAGATCGGACCAAAACGCAGCATTGTAAGTGTCCATGTTAATTTAATATAACTGAACACCAAATACAAAATAACCAAGTGAAACAACGAAAATCGGGCCTCCCGGGTGGCGCAGTGGTTAAGGGCGCTGTACTGCAGCGCCAGCTGTGCCATCAGAGTCTGGGTTCGCGCCCAGGCTCTGTCGTAAATGGCCGCGACCGGGAGGTCCGTGGGGCGACGCACAATTGGCCTAGCGTTGTCCAGGTTAGGGAGGGCTTGGTCGGTAGGGATGTCCTTGTCTCATCGCGCACCAGCGACTCCTGTGGCGGGCCGGGCGCAGTGCGCGCTAACCAAGGTTGCCAGGTACACGGTGTTTCCTCCGACACATTGGTGTGGTTGGCTTCAGGGTTGGATGTGCGCTGTGTTAAGAAGCAGTGCGGCTTGGTTGGGTTGTGTATCGGAGGACGCATGACTTTCAACCTTCGTCTCTCCCGAGCACGTACGGAAGTTGTAGCGAGGAGACAAGATAGTAGCTACTACAACAATTGGATACCACGAAATTGGGGAGAAAAAGGGGTAAAATTTAAAAAAAAGAAACAACGAAAATCGAAACAGTCCTGAAAGGTGACAAAACACAAAACGGAAGCAACTACCCACAAACACTAGGTGGGAACAGGCTACCTAAGTATGGTTCTCAATCAGAGACAACGATGGGAACCATACCAGGCCAAACACATAGAAAACATAGAAAAACAACAGTGCCCAAAAATGAGACATAAAAAAGGAACTAAGGTCAGGGCGTGACAGTACCCCCCCCCCCCCCCCCCCCCAAAGGTGCAGACTCTGGCCGCAAGGGTCTGGGTGGACATCTATCCACGGTGGCGGCTCTGGCGCGGGACGTGAACCCCACTCCACCTTAGTCTTGGCCCACTTAGGTGGCGCCTCTGGAGCGGCGGACCCTAGTCCGACCCCGGACTGGGGACCCTTGCAGCGGGCCCTGAATAGGAGGGCGACTCTGGCGGGCCGGACAGGCGGGAGACTCTGGTGGCGCCGGACTGACGGGCGGCTCTGGCGGCGCCGGACTGACGGGCGGCTCTGGCGGCTCCGGACAGGAGGGAGACTCTGGAGGGTCCGGACTGACGGGCGGCTCTGGCGGCTCCGGACAGGAGGGAGACTCTGGAGGGTCCGGACTGGAGGGAGACTCTGGAAGGAGAAGACGCAGAGACAGCCTGGTGAGTTAGGCTGCCACAGGGCCCACCAGGCTACAGGAGGCCTGGAGGCCTGGTGCGTAGAGGAGGCACCGAATAAACGGGCTGTGGGGGAGCACTGGAGCTCTAGTGCACAGCCTTGGCACCACTCCGCCAGGCTGAATGCCCACTTTAGCCTGGCCCCTCCAGAGTGCGGAGCGCAGGCATAAGATGAACAGCACCCTCCCAGCGCCACGGAGACACGGTACGCAGAGCCGGCGCAGGATACCCTGGGCCGAAAAGGGCACCGGAGACCAAACACGCTGGGCTGGCACAATTCGCCATGGCTGGATGCCTACTCTCGCATGGCACTTGCGGGGGGCTGGCCTATAGAGCTCCGGGCTATGAGCGCGCACTGGCGACACCGTGCGCTTGACCGCATAACACGGTGCCTGACCAGTACTACGCTGCTTCCGGTAAGCACGGGGAGTTGGCTCAGGTCTATCGCCTGACTCCGCCAATCTCCCCATGTTCCCCCCCAAAAATGTTTTTGGGGCTACCTCTCGTGCTGCGCTGCCTTACCTCATGTTGCTGCCTCTCGTGCTGCGCTGCCTTACCTCATATCGCCGCCTCTCCGCTTTCGCCGTCTCCAGTTCAGCTTTTGGGCGGCGATATTCCCCAGCCTGACTCCAGGGTCCCTTACCGTCTAGTATCTCCTCCCAAGTCCAGCAGTCCCGAACCCTCTGCTCCTCCTTACCACACTGCTTGGTCCGTTGGTGGTGGGTAGTTCTGTAACGATCTTCTTCATCTGAGGAACAGGAAAGATCTGACCAAAACGCAGTGTGGTAAGTGTCCATGTTAATTTAATATAACTGAACACGAAATACAAAATAACCAAGTGAAACAACGGAAATCGAAACAGTCCTGAAAGGTGACAACAACACAGAACAGGAAGCAACTACCCACAAACACCAGGTGGGAACAGGCTACCTAAGTATGGTTCTCAATCAGAGACAACGATAGACAGCTGCCTCTGATTGGGAACCATACCAGGCCAAACACATAGAAAACATAGAAAAACAACATAGAATGCCCACCCAAACTCACACCCCAAACCAAACCAAAAATGAGACATAAAAAAGGAACTAAGGTCAGGGCGTGACACTGTGGAACATCCAGTCATTAGCCTATAGGGTTCACATGCTTTTTCAGACCTACACTGTGAATGTTTAAATTATGTATTCAATATTTTATTTTTAAATACAATAATTTGTTTGTTATTAGTTTAAGCACACTGTGTCTGTCTACTGTTGTGACTTAGATGAAGATCAGATCACATTTTAGGACCGATTTATGCAGAAATCCAGGTAATTCCAAAGGGTTCACATACTTTTTCTTGGCACTGTACATTTCTGTCTTCTCTCGCTTCTGCTTCTCTTTCCTCTCTGTCCTCATACTCTACATTCTAAGTTCATGCTTGTACTCCTCCCTTTTCTCTCCTTCCCTATCTTCCTTTCTTCCTCTATCTCATTCTATCCCTTTTCCCTCCTGTCTATCTTGTCACCCTTGGTGGTACAGTAGGCCTACAGTGTTGGGAGCTATAGCAAGGCAAACAGCTCTAATGATAAGGGCTGCAAAGTGCATCATTGCTAACAAGGCCTAAGTGCCAAAGTGGTTAACTAGGAAACCATCTCCCTCCCCCTATCCTCCTTCCTGTGTGTCACTCCACCTCCCTCTTTCTCTCTCTTCTTCCTTGTCACTCCACCTCTATTCCATTACGTCCATCTCTCACCTCTCCATATATCTCTCCCTCCTTTTTTTCTCTCTATTTGCTTCTCTCGATCTCTTTCTCTCTGCCTCTCCCGCTCTCTCTCCCTCTGCCTCTCTATCTCCCTCTCCCTCTGCCTCGCTCTCTGCCTCTCCCCCTGTGTTTGTGGAGCATGTCTGATAGCCATTAGCGCTACACCTTTATTACTGCAGTAATGACTGACTGTGAGCCTTAATTAGAGATGTGTTAGAGAGTTAGAGCTTACTGTACCTCCTCCCGTTGCCCCCCCCCCCCCCCCGCCTCTGCCCCTCCTACCCCTTCTCAAGTCACACCGTGGAGCCGTTTCTGTGAATCCCATCATCGTGGCGACACCATTAGCAGAGGCGCTCTAAGTGTTCCGTCTGCCGACTGTTAAAACCATTCCACTCATTACAGGCCAATCAGAGGGGAAGGTGTTACGGCTAATTGATAAAGCCCAACAATGCCCAGGAAAATCTTTCTCTATAATTGCTCCTGGAGTGAAAAAGAAAAAGGAAATAGAAGAAGAAGAAGAAACCTGACTCCTGTATGGTAATAATCTGTCATGTATGATAAGAGGATGAGATGATCTGGAAGGCCTGTGTGGGACACAGTGTGAAGACTCTCTCTGTTGGAAGAGGTAAAGGTACTAGGTAATCCAGGGTAATAGCATTATGGACACACTGTTTTCCCCCAAAGACCAAAGCTTATCCTCCGCTGTTGGCTGTGAGATTGACATAGGCCTCCCATGGGCCTCGCTCTCTCTCTCTCTCTCTCTCTCTCTCTCCCACACTCTCTTTCACTCTCTATCTCTCTTTTTCTTGCTCTATGACTAAGGTCAGCTTGATATTGCTGTAAATGTTGTTCCAGGGCAAAAGTGACGACTCCGCGTATTGCTATATGCTCACGTTTGTTCAATTATATATAGAGATATTTTTTGAAATCCTGTGCAGTCTCACTTTTTGCTGATATATGGGATTTGACAATCTTTCCTCCACACAAACCCTCAAGGAAAGTGAAGAAAACAGGACCAATCATACGATCACAACTCATCATAGCCACCACATGCATGGTGTTAGTTATCTATACACCCTGTGTTTCATATAAGATCTAAGGGCACCACTCTTACAATGTCGTCTGATGGGATGGGATGCGATGGGAGTTGAGTGTTGTGCTTGCGTGTGTGTTTTAGATGTTAAGCCCCCCTCTCTCTGTGTCTCTAGTGAAGGGGTTGGTTGCCTGTGGGTATTTCTGTCAGTCAGAGACCTGACCTGTGTGAATGGAGACAGACCCCTCTCTGCTTTTACATCATTTCCTATCTCCTCTCTTCAGTCTTTTAGGCCTGACCCTACTACTTTCCACGTACTCTATCTCTTTCTCTCTTAACCCTTTTCTCTTTCTGGCCCGTCTCTACTCATCCTACTACAATTCCCTTTTTTTACTCCCTTTACTTCCTCATGACCACTTTCTGTCCCTCTTTTTGTCGTTTTGTCCTGTCAGTGCTGTCAACTCTTTTTTTTTCTTGTGCCTTTTCTACTTCTCTGTTTGTTCTTCTCTGTTTTTTGTCTTTAAAAAAAAACAGAAAATCGACGTTGGATACAGTGGGGAGAACAAGTATTTGATACACTGTCGATTTTGCAGGTTTTCCTACTTACAAAGCATGTAGAGGTCTGTAATTTTTTATTATATGTACACTTCAACTGTGAGAGACGGAATCTAAAACAAAAATCCAGAAAATCACATTGTACGATTTTTTAGTTATTCATTTGCATTTTATTGCGTGACTTAAGTATTTGAAACATCAGAAAAGCAGAACTTAATATTTGGTACAAAAACCTTTGCAATTACACAGATCATACGTTTCCTGTAGTTCTTGACCAGGTTTGCACACACTGCAGCAGGGATTTTGGCCAACTCCTCCAAACAAACCTTCTCCAGATCCTTTAGGTTTCGGGGCTGTCGCTGGGCAATACGGACTTTCAGCTCCCTCCAAAGAATTTCGATTGGGTTCAGGTCTGGAGACTGGCTAGGCCACTCCAGGACCTTGAGATACTTCTTACGGAGCCACTCCTTGGTTGCCCTGGCTGTGTGTTTCGGGTCGTTGTCATGCTGGAAGACCCAGCCACAACCCATCTTCAATGCTCTTACTGAGGGAAGGAGGTTTTTGGCCAAGATCTCGCGATACATGGCCCCATCCATCCTCCCCTCAATATGGTGCAGTCGTCCTGTCCCCTTTGCAGAAAAGCATCCCCAAAGAATGATGTTTCCACCTCCATGCTTCACGGTTGGGATGGTGTTCCTGGGGTTGTACTCATCCTTCTTCTTCCTCCAAACACGGCGAGTGGAGTTTAGACCAAAAAACTAAATTTTTGTCTCATCAGACCACATGACCTTCTCCCATTCCTCCTCTGGATCATCCAGATGGTCATTGGCAAACTTCAGACTGGCCTGAACATGCGCTGGCTTGAGCAGGGGAACCTTGCGTGCGCTGCAGGATTTTAATCCATGACGACGTAGTGTGTTACTAATGGTTTTCTTTGAGACTGTGGTCCCAGCTCTCTTCATGTCATTGACCAGGTCCTGCCGTGTAGTTCTGGGCTGATCCCTCACCTTCCTCATGATCATTGATGCCCCACGAGGTGAGATCTTGCATGGAGCCCCAGACCGAGGGTGATTGACCGTCATCTTGAACTTCTTCCATTTTCTAATAATTGCGCCAACAGTTGTTGCCTTCTCACCAAGCTGCTTGCCTATTGTCCTGTAGCCCATCCCAGCCTTGTGCAGGTCTCCAATTTAACCCTGATGTCCTTACACAGCTCTCTGGTCTTGGCCATTGTGGAGAGGTTGGAGTCTGTTTGATTGAGTGTGTGGACAGGTGTATTTTATACAGGTAACGAGTTTAAACAGGTGCAGTTAATACAGGTAATGAGTGGAGAACAGGAGGGATTCTTAAAGAAAAACTAACAGGTCTGTGAGAGCCGGAATTCTTACTGGTTGGTAGGTGATCAAATACTTATGTCATGCAATAAAATACTAATGAATTACTTAAAAATCATACAATGTGATTTTCTGGATTTTTGTTTTAGATTCCGTCTCTCACAGTTGAAGTGTACCTATGATTAAAAAAATACAGACCTCTACATGCTTTGTAAGTAGGAAAACCTGCAAAATCGACAGTGTATCAAATACTTGTTCTCCCCACTGTATATGGTAAGTCATGGTAAATGTGATCAGGCTGTGTATTAGTGGCTATATTCTTCTTAAGGCACAAAGCACCTCTGACCTAGAACTTCTCAGTGGTTTGAGCTGAATATACAAATACAGAAACACCTTATTTACATAAGTATTCAGACCCTTTGCTATGAGACAAAATTGAGCTCAGGTGCATCCTGTTTCCATTGATCATCCTTGAGGTGTTTCTACAACTTGATTGGAGTCCACCTGTGGTAAATTCAGTTGATTGGACATGATTTGGAAAAGCACACACCGGTCTTTATAAGGTCCCACAGTTGACAGTGCATGTCAGAGCAATAATCAAGCCATGAGGTCAAAGGAATTGTCAGGATTGTGTCGAAGCACAGATCTGGGGAAGGATACCAAAACATTTCTGCAGCAACGAAAGTCCCCAAGAACACAGTGGCCTCCATCATTCTTACATGGAAGAAGTTTGGAACTGCTGGCGCCTGGCCAAACTGAAGAAAATTGGGGTAGTTGGGCCTTGGTCAGGGAGGTGACCAAGAACCTGATGGTCACTCTGACTAAGCTCTAGAGTTCCTCTGTGGAGATGGGAGAACCTTCCAGAAGGACAACCATCTCTGCAGCACTCTACCAATCAGGCCTTTATAGTACAGTGGCCAGACAGAAGCCACTCCTCAGTAAAAGGCACTTGACAGGCCACTTGGAGTTTTCCAAAAGGCACCAAAAGGACTCACAGACCATGAGAAACAAGATTATCTGGTCTGATGAAACCAAAGTGGAACTATTTGGCCTGAATGTCAAGCGTCACGTCTGGAGGAAACCAGGCACCAGTCATCACCTGGCCAATAACTTCCCTATGGTGAAGCATGGTGATGGCAACATCATGCTGTGGGAATGTTTTTCAGCCCCTGCCGCTGGGAGACTAGTCAGGATCCAGGGAAAGATGAATGGAGAAATGTACAGAGAAGTCCTTGATGAAAACCTCCAGAGCGCTCAGGACCTCAGACTGGGGCGAAGGTGGCCTGATTCAGTTTTGCTGTACTGACTGCTCTTGGAAGGACGTCACTTTGTGGAGTTCGATAGTAAAAACTTCCCATAGCGATTACAACGAAAACGAAGAAGTCCAAGGTATTCTCATGAAGGCAATCACTTGACCCAACGGGGTGTTCTAGACACCACTGTAGACACGCACAAATCAGAGAGTTACAAAGGACAATCTGCATCCCAACTGTCTCTGAAAAGGGTGCTTTGGAAAGGATGAGAATGTCTGGTGTATTCAATGTTTTATAGAGGTGTCAAACAGAATGAATAACAGAGCCGTTGGCCACCATGCTCCACTCCTATTGGCCCTGGTACACTAAATCTAATTGCACCTTTCTGGCTATGCAGCCATTTAAAGGAATTGTTTTTTTTTTAATGTTTTAGCCATTTTTTTTTCTCCCCAATTTTGTGGTATCCAATTGGTAGTAGTTACAGTCTTGTCTCATCGCTGCAACTCCCGTACGGACTCTCGTACGGACTCGAGAGCCATGCGTCCTCCGAAACACAACCCAACCTACCCAACTTATATTCATCTCTTGGGTCTTGTGTAAATGAACTAAGCATTTGCAGCAGTTTTGAAGTATTAATTTCCCTGGGATGATATTATTGAGCCTCAACAGCTTAAAAAGTTGATCAAATCAAATCAAATCAAAATGTATTTACATAGCCCTTCGTACATCAGCTGATATCTCAAAGTGCTGTACAGAAACCCAGCCTAAAACCCCCAAACAGCAAGCAATGCAGGTGTAGAAGCACGGTGGCTAGGAAAAACTCCCTAGAAAGGCCAAAACCTAGGAAGAAACCTAGAGAGGAACCAGGCTATGTGGGGTGGCCAGTCCTCTTCTGGCTGTGCCGGGTGGAGATTATAACAGAACATGGCCAAGATGTTCAAATGTTCATAAATGACCAGCATGGTCGAATAATAATAAGGCAGAACAGTTGAAACTGGAGCAGCAGCACGGCCAGGTGGACTGGGGACAGCAATGAGTCATCATGTCAGGTAGTCCTGAGGCATGGTCCTAGGGCTCAGGTCCTCCGAGAGAGAGAAAGAAAGAGAGAAAGAGAGAATTAGAGAGAGCACACTTAAATTCACACAGGACACCGAATAGGACAGGAGAAGTACTCCAGATATAACAAACTGACCCTAGCCCCCCGACACATAAACTACTGCAGCATAAATACTGGAGGCTGAGACAGGAGGGGTCAGGAGACACTGGGGCTCCACCCGAGGACACCCCCGGACAGGGCCAAACAGGAAGGATATAATCCCACCCACTTTGCAAAAGCACAGCCCCCACTTGATTACTGTTTAATTACAGTTTATAACCATTTATAACAACTATCTGCGAAGCACCATTTTTACATTAACACACAACATAAACCAAGCCATTGATTGCAAGTGTTTGGCTAGCTTAATTACAGCACCAGACTGGTGACGCTGGGAGCTGGGAGTCCGCCGGGAGTCCGCTGGGAGTCAGCACCATATGAGCTTCATGTTGCCTTCACACAGACAGATTTGGCTGATAGATTGGCCTGTTAAAAAACATCCGAGACAGGGCCCACACCTGCCTGCAGGGCTGGAATTACGCTAATAGAGAAGAGGAATCCCAGAGCCCAGAGCCTTAAATGTACTTGCCTCTCTGAATCCTCACTACTTAATTGAGATTGTGTGTGTGTGTGTGTGTGTGTGTGTGTGTGTGTGTGTGTGTGTGTGTGTGTGTGTGTGTGTGTGTGTGTGTGTGTGCGTGCGTGCGTGCGTGCGTGCGTGTGCGTGCGTGCGTGTGCATGTGTGCCAGTCTCTATCATGATGCTAGGTGTTACAGCCTGCCTGTCAGAGCCATGTCAAAAGATTTGACATGGGCCCTCAAATCCTCAAAAAGTTCTACAGCTGCACCATTGTGAGTATCTTGACTGGCTGCATCACTGCTTGGTATGGCAACACCACTGCCCTCTATCGCAAGGCGCTACAGAGGGCAGTGGGGACAGTCCAGTACATCATTGTGGCCAAGTTCCCTGCCATCCAGGACCTCTATATCAGGCGGAGTGAAAGGATGGCCTGGAAAATTGTTAAAAACTCCAGCCACCCAAGCCATAGGCTTTTCTTTCTGCGTCAGCACGACAAGTGGTACCGGTGCATCAAGTCTGACACCAACAGGCTCCTGAACAGCTTCTATCCTCAAACCATAAGACTGCTAAATAGCTAACAGAATGGCCACAAGGACTATCTGAGTTGATCCTTGTATTTTAATTTGTCTTTTTTCACTGTCACTTTGCACACTTACAGGACGTGGAAATGACACTCCAACACGCATAACATGCACACATATTTATACTGAATCCACATTTAGTTACGTTACAGCCTTATTCTAAAATGTATTAAATGTTTTCTCCCCTCATCAATCTACACACAATACCCCATAAAGACATCACAATACCCCATAATGACATCACAATACCCCATAAAGACATCACAATACCCCATAATGACATCACAATACCCCATAAAGACATCACAATACCCCATAATGACATCACATTACCCCATAATGACATCAAAATACCTCATAATGACAAAGCAAAAAGAAGTTATAACATTTTTGCCAATTTATTACAAATAAAAAACTGAAATATCACATTTACATGTCTTTTTTTGTTTGTACTTTATTGAAGCACCTTTGGCAGCGATTACAGTCACAAGTCTTCTTGTGTATGACGCTACAAGCTTGGCACACCTGCATTTGGGGCTTTTCTCCTATTCTTCTCTGAAATTCTCTCAAGCTCTGTCAGGTTGGGTGGGGAGTGTTGCTGCACAGCTATTTTCAGGACTCTGCAGAGATGTTCAATCGGGTTCAAGTTCAGGCTCTGGCTGGGCCACTAAAGGACATTCAGAGACTTGTCCTGAAGCCACTCCTGCGTTGTCTTGGCTGTGTGCTGAGGGTCATTGTCCTGTTGGAAGGTGAACCTTTGCCCCAGTCTGAGGTCCTGAGCACTCTGGAGCAGGTTTTCATCAAGGATCTCTCTGTACTCTTTCACTGGATCATCTTTCCCTCGATTCTGACTAGTCTCCCAGCCCCTGTGGCTGAAAAACATCCCCACAGCATGATACTGCCACTCCCATGCTTCACCGTAGGGATGGTATTGGCCAGGTGATGACCGGTGCCTGGTTTCCTACAGACGTGATGCTTGGCATCCAATCTTGGTTTCATCAGACCAGAGAATCTTGTTTATCATGGTCTGAGAGTCCTTTTGGTGCTTTTTGGCAAACTCTAAGCGGGCTGCCATGTGCTTTTACCATACAAGCCTGATTGATGGAGTACTGTAGAGATGGTTGTCCTTCTGGAAGGTTCTCCCATCTCCACAGAGGAACTCTGGAGGTCAGTCAGAGTGACCATCTGGTTCTTGGTCACCTCCCTGACCAAGGCCCTTCTTCCCCGTTTGCTCAGTTTAGCCAGGCAGCCAGCTCTAGGAAGAGTCTTGGTGGTTCCAAACGTCTTCCGTTTAAGAATGATGGAGGCCACTGTTCTTGGGGACCTTCAATGCTGCAGACATTTTTTTGGTACCCTTCCCCAGATCTGTGCCTCGACATGATTCTGTCTCGGAACTCTTCGGACAATTCCTTCAACCTCATGTCTTGGTTTTTGCTCTGACACGCACTGTTAACTGTGGGACCTTATATAGACAGGTGTGTGCATTTCCAAATCATATCCAATGAATTTAATTTACTTCAAGTTGTCTCCAATCAAGTTGTTGAAACATCTCAAGGATGATTAATAGAAGCAGGATGCACCTGAGCTCAATTTTGAGTCTCATAGCAAAGGATCTGAATAAGGTTATGATTTTATTTTGTTAATTAGCAAAAATTCAAAAAAACTTTTTTCGCTTTGTCATTATTGGGTATTGTGTGAAGATTGATAAGGGAAGAAAATATTGAATCATTTTTAGAATAAGGCTGTAACATAACAAAATGTGCAAAAAGTCAAGGCGTCTGAATACCTTCCGATTGCACTGTACAGCTTCTTACTTTCTAGTGTTCTTCTTATTTCTCATTTAAAATGTCTTGTGTGTTCTGGTTCTACCTTATGCTATTTTTAGTGCCACATTGATATTGAATACTGCATTGTGGGGTTTGGAGTTTGCATGAAAGTCATTTCACTGTACTTGTGCCCATGACATTAAACCTTGAAACTTGATGAGGAAGCAAGCTGTTTAGGTCTACTGAGAGAGATTTGTCTTTTTATTCTGTAAATAAAGAAACACATCTCACTCCATATAGGTCTGCTAATACACTTGTAGACACTAAACTCTATAAGTGCACTGTGCACGCCTGGTGTGGGAACTCTTAATTATATCTTAAAATAAAGGGGTACCGAAATGTAAGCCTCTGCTCTCCACTCCTCAATTCTCTCTTTCTCTATTCTGTCCTCTCCTCCACTCTTCTCTCCCAACTCCTATGTCCTCTCCTCCTCTGCTCTCCTCTCTCTCCTTCTCCTCTCTCTACCTGTTCTTTCTGTTTGCGCGTGCTTTGGGACCAGCTTTTGTGATCAATGTGAGGCCATATCCATGAGGGAAGCCGCAGGCGGCGCACAGCCAAGTCCCCGCCCCACTCTCCACTGAATATGACACAGCTGCTTTTCAGAACCCAACCGCTCGAGCCCCTTCATCCTGAGAGCAAACAAAAAGTGCCTATTTATTAGAATACTTGTTTTGTATTGTTCAGCGCCACACAACAGACGCTTCATTATGTAAGAAGCAAACCCCTTTCACTGAGAGAAACAATAACTTGAAATTGTCTTTTAGAGTGTATAATAAATGTAATTTCTTCTTGTCTCTCCCCTCAGTGTGTGTTGAATGGTGGGTTTGGGCACCGGGCACGGATGGCACACACAGCGGTTAGAGTTTAGGGGCGATGGCGGTCTTACAGGAAGCTTTGGTGTGTTTAGGACGGCTTTAGGAGGAGGATGGAGAAAAATATATTCCTACTTCACTGACTACGATAGAGGATCAGGGAGACGTGCGTAAGTTTGCATAACCTCAGCTATTTTATGCACAAGGAGGTTGGTCTATCTTTCCCTTGTCACGTCTTTATTTTCTGGTGGCTGTTGTTGTAATAGATGTTAGATATATATTATGCAGAACTGAAATAATTTATGTTTGAAAACTATTAGTGGGTGTGGAACAAGGGTTTTTATGACAAGTTGCGATAGTTAAATAAAATAAATGGCAACTTTGGGTTCATCAGTGCATGTGCTCCGTCGTCCCTTAATTCAACGCAGATAAACTATAATACATTGTATCTGTGTGAATAATTCAATTGAATTGGACGCAAATGCTAGTCTCAATGCTTTGGTGAGTCTTGGAATCAGAGTGCGTAATAAACATCTCCACAATAACGCATATGCTACGCGCTATCACCTCTGCAATTTTGAACCACATGCTATTTGTTGAATTACTGCTAACTGTATTTCGCCTATATTCTTCAATAAAGAGATAGCTAATGTTGATTGAAACGTGTAATTGTCGTGTTAGCTTATAAACAATTTAACAATTAGGCTATGCACTCAATTTATTTTAGACAAATATTCCCCCCCATTACTCTCTTTTCTCATAATGTCCCTCTTTTTGCATTATATTTTTTTAGCTGAATGGAAAAAACGCACTAGCGACTAGCCTATTTATGGACGTTGATGTGGTTGTTTTGCCGGGCACCGGATGCAGATTCGTTCCTTGAACGCACAGTGAGTGCACGCTGACCATCAACATGCAGTGGAGGGAGGGCAGGTTAGTGCCATACGGCGCCTTGGGACGTCCATTCCCTAAACCCTAACCCCTACCCTCACCCAAACCCTTGTCTTACCCCCTTTTAAAATTCAACGACTAAGAGGACAGATTTGGGACGTCCCAGGGATCCCGTTTAAACTTTGTTGACTTCCCTCCACGGAGGGAGGCAGGTCAACAGATAGAGCAGCTCGCCTGATCTCTGTCGCTGTCGTTTTCACATGATATCCGGATCGGTTAATTGACTCGTCCAAGTCGTGACTTTAAAGATCTTATTTTTGTGCCAGTGCAGCCATTGCCTTTAACTGGGCTCTAATGACAAAAACCGACTATCGATGACTATGTCATGCCCGATAAACAACCATATATAGCATATAGGCTATATCAAATCTTTTTTTTATTGTCACTTGTGCCGAAAACAACACTTTACCGTAAAACGCTTACTTATGAGCCGTTTCCCAACAATGCAGAGTTAAAAAGTAAAACATCCTGATACTCTTCACACACATCAGCTGCTACTCTGTTCATTATCTATCCTGATACTCTTCACACACATCAGCTACTACTCTGTTCATTATCTATCCTGATACTCTTCACACACATCAGCTGCTACTCTGTTCATTATCTATCCTGATACTCTTCACACACATCAGCTGCTACTCTGTTCATTATCTATCCTGATACTCTTCACACACACCCGCTGCTACTCTGTTCATTATCTATCCTGATACTCTTCACACACATCAGCTGCTACTCTGTTCATTATCTATCCTGATACCCTTCACACACATCAGCTGCTACTCTGTTCATTATCTATCCTGATACCCTTCAAACACATCAGCTGCTACTCTGTTCATTATCTATCCTGATACTCTTCACACACATCAGCTGCTACTCTGTTCATTATCTATCCTGATACTCTTCACACACATCAGCTGCTACTCTGTTCATTATCTATCCTGATACTCTTCACACACATCAGCTGCTACTCTGTTCATTATCTATCCTGATACTCTTCACACACATCAGCTGCTACTCTGTTCATTATCTATCCTGATACTCTTCACACACATCAGCTGCTACTCTGTTCATTATCTATCCTGATACTCTTCACACACATCAGCTGCTACTCTGTTCATTATCTATCCTGATACTCTTCACACACATCAGCTGCTACTCTGTTCATTATCTATCCTGATACTCTTCACACACATCAGCTGCTACTCTGTTCATTATCTATCCTGATACTCTTCACACACATCAGCTGCTACTCTGTTCATTATCTATCCTGATACTCTTCACACACATCAGCTGCTACTCTGTTCATTATCTATCCTGATACTCTTCACACACATCAGCTACTACTCTGTTCATTATCTATCCTGATACTCTTCACACACATCAGCTGCTACTCTGTTCATTATCTATCCTGATACTCTTCACACACATCAGCTGCTACTCTGTTCATTATCTATCCTGATACTCTTCAAACACATCAGCTGCTACTCTGTTCATTATCTATCCTGATACTCTTCAAACACATCAGCTGCTACTCTGTTCATTATCTATCCTGATACTCTTCAAACACATCAGCTGCTACTCTGTTCATTATCTATCCTGATACTCTTCACACACATCAGCTACTACTCTGTTCATTATCTATCCTGATACTCTTCACACACATCAGCTGCTACTCTGTTCATTATCTATCCTGATACTCTTCACACACATGAGCTGCTACTCTGTTCATTATCTATCCTGATACTCTTCACACACATCAGCTGCTACTCTGTTTATTATCTATCCTGATACTCTTCACACACACCCGCTGCTACTCTGTTCATTATCTATCCTGATACTCTTCAAACACATCAGCTGCTACTCTGTTCATTATCTATCCTGATACTCTTCACACACACCCGCTGCTACTCAGTTCATTATCTATCCTGATACCCTTCAAACACATCAGCTGCTACTCTGTTCATTATCTATCCTGATACTCTTCACACACACCCGCTGCTACTCTGTTCATTATCTATCCTGATACTCTTCACACACACCCGCTGCTACTCTGTTCATTATCTATCCTGATACTCTTCAAACACATCAGCTGCTACTCTGTTCATTATCTATCCTGATACTTTTCACACACATCCGCTGCTACTCTGTTCATTATCTATCCTGATACTCTTCACACACATCAGCTGCTACTCTGTTCATTATCTATCCTGATACTCTTCACACACACCCGCTGCTACTCTGTTCATTATCTATCCTGATACTCTTCACACACACCCGCTGCTACTCTGTTCATTATCTATCCTGATACCCTTCAAACACATCAGCTGCTACTCTGTTCATTATCTATCCTGATACTCTTCACACACATGAGCTGCTACTCTGTTCATTATCTATCCTGATACTCTTCACACACATCAGCTACTACTCTGTTCATTATCTATCCTGATACTCTTCACACACATCAGCTGCTACTCTGTTCATTATCTATCCTGATACTCTTCACACACATGAGCTGCTACTCTGTTCATTATCTATCCTGATACTCTTCACACACATCAGCTGCTACTCTGTTTATTATCTATCCTGATACTCTTCACACACATCAGCTGCTACTCTGTTCATTATCTATCCTGATACTCTTCAAACACATCAGCTGCTACTCTGTTTATTATCTATCCTGATACTCTTCACACACACCCGCTGCTACTCTGTTCATTATCTATCCTGATACTCTTCACACACACCCGCTGCTACTCTGTTCATTATCTATCCTGATACTCTTCAAACACATCAGCTGCTACTCTGTTCATTATCTATCCTGATACTCTTCACACACACCCGCTGCTACTCTGTTCATTATCTATCCTGATACCCTTCAAACACATCAGCTGCTACTCTGTTCATTATCTATCCTGATACTCTTCACACACACCCGCTGCTACTCTGTTCATTATCTATCCTGATACTCTTCACACACACCCGCTGCTACTCTGTTCATTATCTATCCTGATACTCTTCAAACACATCAGCTGCTACTCTGTTCATTATCTATCCTGATACTCTTCACACACATCCGCTGCTACTCTGTTCATTATCTATCCTGATACTCTTCACACACATCAGCTGCTACTCTGTTCATTATCTATCCTGATACTCTTCACACACACCCGCTGCTACTCTGTTCATTATCTATCCTGATACTCTTCACACATGCTGCTGATACTACTCTGTTCATTATCTATCCTGATACTCTTCACACACATCAGCTGCTACTCTGTTCATTATCTATCCTGATACTCTTCAAACACATCAGCTGCTACTCTGTTCATTATCTATCCTGATACTCTTCACACACATCAGCTGCTACTCTGTTCATTATCTATCCTGATACCCTTCAAACACATCAGCTGCTACTCTGTTCATTATCTATCCTGATACTCTTCACACACATCCGCTGCTACTCTGTTCATTATCTATCCTGATACTCTTCACACACATCAGCTGCTACTCTGTTCATTATCTATCCTGATACTCTTCACACACATCAGCTGCTACTCTGTTCATTATCTATCCTGATACTC
The DNA here is from genome assembly GCF_057628025.1 of Oncorhynchus mykiss. NCBI lineage: Eukaryota > Metazoa > Chordata > Actinopteri > Salmoniformes > Salmonidae > Oncorhynchus > Oncorhynchus mykiss. Next base: position 9,990,595 of record NC_143043.1, on the reverse strand, counting down.
TTCACACACACCCGCTGCTACTCTGTTCATTATCTATCCTGATACTCTTCACACATGCTGCTGATACTACTCTGTTCATTATCTATCCTGATACTCTTCACACACATCCGCTGCTACTCTGTTCATTATCTATCCTGATACTCTTCACACATGCTGCTGATACTACTCTGTTTATTATTTATCCTGATTGCCTTGTCACTTTTTCACCTAAAGGTAACAGTGACTAGGCAATCAGAATAGATAATAACCAGAGTAGCAGCATGTGTGAAGAGTATCAGAATAGATAACAACCAGAGTAGCAGCATGTGTGAAGAGTATCAGAATAGATAACAACCAGAGTAGCAGCATGTGTGAAGAGTATCAGAATAGATAACAACCAGAGTAGCAGCATGTGTGAAGAGTATCAGAATAGATAACAACCAGAGTAGCAGCATGTGTGAAGAGTATCAGAATAGATCATAAACAGAGTAGCAGCATGTGTGAAGAGTATCAGAATAGATAAGGGTCAATGTTATAATAGGGCTAGAATTGGGTTTAGGGTTAGGAGCTAGGGTTAAGGTAAGGGTACGGGTTAGGGTTACTGTTAGGGAAAATAGGATTTTGAATGGGACTGAATTGTGTGTCCATAGAAGGTTAGCTGTACAAGATTGTTTTTGTGCATGTGTGCATGTGTGCGTGGTGTGGCTATAAATAGCTATTTCTGTATAGGCATAGACCGACTATAGTCGATCAATCGAATTTGTGTGCAGGCTGGTTCAAAATGCTGAGCAGGGTTATCATCACAATGTTACACTATGCCTTCTTGCCCTTCCTCCATCCCATCCCATCCACCCACACACACACACACACACACACACACACACACACACACACACACACACACACACACACACACACACACACACACACACACACACACACACACTTGGGAGAAACGGGTTTGAGTGGCGCCAAATGAACTGTTTTAAACATACAAGTAGCCTGACCTGAAGCCCAATTTTGTTTTGATTGATTACTATCAAATTATAGAAACGAATTAGGCCCCGAGGATATATGAAGAAAAAAAATGTTTTAATGTTCACACGGTAAAAATGTCAAATCTTTCGGATCCCTATGATTACCATTTCCAACCTGCATCCTCCGGATTAAGGCATTTCCCCGGTTGAAATCTGCATATAAAGTAGTGCCAGAGCGCCAGAAAATAACTATAATAACGTGGAAGGGGATGAAAGTAATGACCCTGCTCTAGGGACATCTGGAAACGGCTCTGTCCTTCTACCTCGATGGCTTCAATTGAAAATTCAGGGGCATTTATGTCAAACGCATGATAGAGCGGCCTAATAGGTAGGCCTAATTTTGGTTAATTTCCTTGGGTAAAGGTGGTAGTTTAGTCTAAATTCAATGGCTGATGGTCCGCTAAAACCACTCGTTAATCAAAATTAAATTTAAACCCAAAAAATATATAAAAAATAAATAACGAATATTGTTCTAGGCTGGTTGAGGGGGCTGGATAAGTGGTGTGACCCTTGCCCCCGCGCGTGCACCTGCAGCAACGAGTGTGCAGCGTTTCGCAGACTGCGCACAAAGAAGCTGGGAGAATTCTAAACTTGAGGCGAGTGATCGAGAATGACAGGAAAAGTAAATATGGCCCAAGATTGGTTGCAGTGCGTTTGCAAAAGCTAATTCCTCGCTGATGACGTTCAACACCGGTTCCACTTTGTTTTCAGGCTGTTTGAATTGTGTCCGATTTTTTGTTGTTGAAAATATAGGCATTTTGAGATTATGTTAAAGAGGATAAAATTATTAGCCTATAATTTTGTAATATTTAATAATTATGAGAATAATCTGAACTACTAAATCTAATTATTATAATATCAATAATTTCCTTCATAATGATCACCCTCATCATCATAATTTAGCAAACAATCTCCCTAATGAAAAACAAGGTTAGCTACATATAGCTAAATAAAGGAATCAGAAATCATCGAAATTAGCCTACATGAAATAAACGTTTTAGTAGGCCTACATGTTCCAGAAACATTTGTCGATATTAATAATAATTATATAGGCCTAGGTCATCAGCCATTATCCACTTTGAACACTCAAAACCATTCGATGCAATTTCATAACGATATGCCCTAGAAAACCTTTATCTTTAGTAATTATTAAAGGCACTAATATGTTCAAATATGCTGTTCAAAAACAGGGTATGTTCACACACCTTAGACCAAAAACAATAATAATATTGTTGGCTATTTTAATGGATCGCAAAACCAACTTCCAGTCAAAATACACATTTTTCAAAAAAAAAAATCATACTTTCAGAATATTTTAAATTGCAATAATCATTTAAAGCTATTAGCTTATAGGCCATTGAAGTCACAGTATTTCAATGGCTTGTTTGTGTAATCACAATTTAAAGATGATGCTATAATGACAAGCCTCTCTCTGAAACATATTGTGGATTGTGTGATTTTCTTATTCATCGACATTATATATAGACCTACATTAGTATAATATCATGGGCCTGTGATATTGTGTTATTATAGACTATAATATAGGCCTATTATTATGATGTTACTTACTTGTTATTATTACAATTGTCCTATTATAGTCGGCCTAGTAATAATCTAGTTGTAGTGGGCAACAGTTGTGATGTGAAGTCAAAAAAGGGGCTCATATTTATTGCGATTTGATCTGGGAAGAGTGGTATCAGTGCGCTCTCTCTCGGTGGTTTGCGCACGCAAGTGTGTCAGTAGTCCATTCTCGGTGTGTCACAACCCAAAAAATATCTAATCCTCGAGCCATAAACCACGAGACGTGGGTTACGAGGATGTTATTGACCATTGTGAGATCCCTTAACTCTACCGGTCGCAGAGGGATAGATAGGCCTACGCCTGAATGCTCCTCCAGCTCCGGTATTGAAGGATATATGAGCCTAATTAAAAGCAACAAACCATGATACAATGATTAAATCGTTAGCCTCGCGGCGGGGAAGGAATATGTTTTTTTGCCTTTCAATTAGCCGCTGATTGGGTTTTTCAGGGGAGGTCAGCTGTGAAATTTGATGCACGTGCGCGCGATCATGTGCCAGTTGAGATCTGACACCATAACACTCAGCCTTGCCAGTTTAAAATGAAACGAATTTGTTTTATTTTCTGTGTGGATAGGCATAGACATAAATATATTAACCCCACGTTATTATTGGTTAAAAAGACAGCATTGGAATAGCATGCGTGGTTTTTCCGCATCTGAAAAAAATATATCGAATTTTGGTTTAATTTCTATCATCGAGCCTATAAATTGTGTCACATAATTATTCACTTTGGTGCCCATATCTGTTTACAAAATGTTTTTGACTTTGGGTAGCGTAATAACCAGCTGTGAAGTGTATGCTATAGGTTCTTATGGCAACACAAACGCCAATGGGAACACCATGGCGCACGCAAGGCACGCTCCCATGCTGTTCCCCTCCAGCAGACGGCGATGACAGTCTATCTCAAGTCTGCCCCAGTGACTACATTATAACAGCCTCCTTAACAGCTGATTAGAATAAGTAACATGTCTTCCCGCGGTCCAAAACCCCATTAGCTTGTTTGTAGAAGTATGACATCTGATAATGCCACACTTTGACGCACGGCTAGGTTGTGGTTAGTGACGCAAAACAGCGTGTGTGCATGCGAGCGTGTGTGTAGGCCTATGCGTGGCCAACATCTTCAACAAGCCAACAATCTGTAATTGTCTATTTGGTTCCTTTATATATATATATATATATATATATATATATATATATATATATAAATGTATTCAACAGAAGTAGCTTATGAACTACTGACTGTTATAATGTATGTCATTTTGAAAAAATATAGTCCTAGACAGCTAGGTCGTTCAAGATTGAAGTAGAAATGGGATGCCTATCCATGTCCTGAAGACATCGTGGACACATTTTTTTTATTTTATTACCCTATCCCAAACCATAATCCTTACCTTAATCATTCGGACCGAGTGCCTAAACTTAACCCTTAACTATAAAATTTGACGTTTGAAGAAATGGAACGATACAGAGCAGCAGGAGCAACAAAAACACTCGAAATTGGATGAATGTCTAATTCTGCAGTGAGACTGTGAAAACTTGTTTCAAATGCTCAATGACTATGTGGTTGAATAACTTTTAGGCTAGAAGTCTAGTCTTGAAAGTGGCAAGCGGATTTATATGTAATTCCCCGCAATTTTACTCACCATGTAACTTAGCGAGGGTGACCCACCTCTCACCCCCCTGCCAGTATGTTCCTCTTTCACTGGTTCTGCGTCACCTGACTGAGCGCCATGCAAATCGCTTTGCTTCTAGAACGCTATTGGCCGCTCGTTGCTCATTTAACCGCTGTCAAGGCGCTTCATATGGCTGCCGCTTTAACTAACTTCTCAACTCCGACAGGGAAAGTGGCTCAAATGCGCCTTCTGTCAGCGTGGATGTGAACCAACAACCGAAGAGGAGATAGAGCATCCACGGGGAGAAAATTTCTCTGACACTCTATGTATTGGATTATTAATTAAGTTTGCATTTAATTATTTTTGTGGTGTAGGATTGTCGTTCCCTCGTGTGCACCTGCTCTGCCGGACTCGCGCGCCGACTGAACCAGACTTTGTTTCATCTGTTGGTTGAAAGTTTGAAAACAAGGTGAATGTATAGCATGATGATGGAGACGGACCTCCAGTCCCCGGGACCCCAAACGAACACACATTTGGGGCAAACGGGGCCGAACAGTGGGTCCAAAGCGAATCAGGACCGGGTGAAGCGTCCGATGAACGCGTTCATGGTGTGGTCCCGCGGGCAGCGGAGAAAGATGGCCCAGGAAAACCCCAAGATGCACAACTCTGAGATCAGCAAGCGGCTGGGAGCCGAGTGGAAGGTCATGTCCGAGGCGGAGAAGAGACCCTTCATCGACGAAGCGAAGCGGTTACGAGCAATGCACATGAAGGAACACCCGGATTACAAGTACAGACCGAGACGGAAGACCAAGACGCTGCTGAAAAAGGACAAATACTCTCTGGCCGGTGGCCTGCTCTCTGGGGCCGGCGGCGGTGGAATGGGTCTGGGTGTCGGGATGGGTTCATCCGGCGTCGGCCAGAGGTTAGAGAGCACCGGGGGCCACGGGGGCTCCGCCAGCTCAGGCTACGCTCACATGAATGGCTGGGCGAACGGTGCGTACTCGGGGCAGATGGCTGCAGCTGCTGCGGCGGCGGCGATGATGCAAGAGGCGCAGCTAGCTTACAGCCAGCACCCGGGCAGCGGGCATCACCACCACTCACACCACCACCATCACCCGCACAACCCCCAGCCCATGCACCGCTACGACATGTCGGCACTCCAGTACAGCCCCATCTCGAACTCTGAGGGCTACATGAGCGCATCTCCGTCCGGCTATGGCGGGATCACCTACACGCAGCACCAGAGCTCTGGCGTCTCCTCCTCGGCTGCCATGGGCACGTTAGGGTCGCTGGTGAAGTCAGAGCCGAGCGTAAGCCCTCCCGTTAGCACTCACTCCAGGGGCCCTTGCCCCGGAGACTTGAGAGAGATGATAAGCATGTATTTACCGACCGGAGAGCCCGGGGACCCGTCGGTGCAAAGTAGACTCCACGCATTGCCGCAGCATTACCAGAGTGCGACGGCTGGGGTGAACGGAACGGTTCCATTAACGCATATATAGATTATTTATATGACTATGGAAACTGCAGACAGAATACAAAAACCCATAACCAAATATTTACTTATTTTTTAAATGATCACTGAACTACCTGCATTTTGTTCAGAATGTTTATGGTGTTCTTGTAAATTAAAAGTAAATTAGCCTATCCTTTCCCCTTTTGGAGTATACACTCTCTTACGAACAGGATATGAGTTCAGATACTGGTTGTTGTGTTATCATTTTGTAATTTTTTTATTAACCACACTTGTGGTTGAGGGCGATGCCAACCAAATTAATGAACACATTTGCTTAACTATAATCGAATTATTTTTGGTTCACTGTAAGTTATTGAAAAATAAGAACATGTTTTCCATAATCATGAAATATGGTTTTAAAGATTGATATTTTCCCCATTTAATAATTCCCCCAAGAGATTGTAAACATTTCCGTTTACACTGTCTATTCATGATCATAATTATCTCTTCTTATTGTAATAATTATTGTAAATTGTGAATAATTTGAATATTTTAAAAGACTGACGCGCAACTGCTATTGTATAATTTACGAAATGCATTTCTGCTGGAGAGAGGTTCTGATATTGGGCTGAATTACAATTTAAATAAATTTCACACATATGTTGCTCTGATTCTACAAAAAAAAGTGTTAGCTTGATTATTGTTCACTATCTTCAGTTGCAAATGGTAATGAGTTATATTTCATTTGAAGGCCACGAAACTTTGAGTCTGACGTAAAGCTACCTCTACGGCAAAAACATTTTTTTTAAATGGGAGAGTGTCTCTGGCAAACCCGTAACATGAAACAAATAGTTACAATGCGTAATATTTAATATAAGTAAACTTATTTTTTGGCCATTGGATTAAGTACACCCAAACTATTCTCAGGGTTTACCCTTATGTAATCATTTCTGTAAAGTTAACGTTACTAGCAAATTGTCACGATAGAACAGAGAGAGAAGCACAGTATTCACGTTCGTCCTTCAGAATATAGCCTACATTTCGGATATATGCGTGCAACATCTCACTTGCAATATATTTTTTATAATTAATTATGCTCTTTTTGTTCTTGATTCGATTTATAAGTTGTATTTTTAATCTTTCCATGGTTTTTCTTTCCCATGATCATTTGAACTCAATTAGGCTACATGCATTAGGCCTATGGTTTGTTTTATTTTGATTACTGACAAACTTAAGACTAGACCTGTTCCGCAGGTATTGATTATACAATAGGCTTATAGCACTTAATAACTTGATTTTATGTTGTTATAATGTACAATAGATTATTCAAATAGCATAATATGATATCTTTCTGTAGTAACTTGACAAAAAATACAGTAATATATCCTATAGCCCATGGAAAACAAGAGCAAAGCTATCTCGAGTTGGGTGACTTTTGTGGATTTTTGAAAGACACATTTTTCTTGCAAGCGCTGAAGGGATGAACCATGCAGGCCTATTTGGACAATAACGCTATGATTGCAAATGGCGATCGCCAAATGCAACTAGTAAATGTAGAACGATTATTCAGGCTCACTCAAATATCCTAGGCTATATTTTATCACTAAAATTATGTTTTTAAACCTAATAAATGTGTAGGATGTTTGACGTTTTTGTTATTGGCGAATTTAGGCCAACCCGTTTTATTGTTGTCATGAACAGTATAATAGGCCTACTGCTTTCAGTAAATTAGCCTAATATTATTTTACTTCATAGCACATTGTCCTAAATTATTCCACTTAAATTATTATAGACTTATTATAATTCAGATAAGGAGTTGTATAAACCAGAATTAGGTTGTATACATACATAGCAAACTTCATTTGATTACTTTAGAATAGTTTAGTATTGAATTGACCTCATCTCACATTTTACTTGTGACTGACTATCTCCCAGTATATAATACATTGACTACACTGTGAGTAGATAATCCTGATAAGTATGAGCTGAAGGCTTTTTAATGGTCTATTTGGGAGAAAAGTGGAAACTTTGCTGTTTTCTTGTTATGTGAGTAGTGGTCAAAGTTCAGGCTGTTTCCTTGATCCCTTAACAAAGCCTGTACCCCTGAATAGGAAGCAGTATGGATACAAAGAAACCACATTAGTCAGTGATTGACACACTCTGCATCCCTGCCATAGGCCTACTACAGCAAATATACTTATGAAGGCTGCAATGCCAGAACAATGTGCCTGATTCACAATATAGGGACAATTCAGTACAGCTCGGCTTGGCTCGCTTGACTTGGCCCGGTTTGGCCTTATAGTGTGTAACAGGCACTTGGATTTTAATGATCAAGAACCACTTTTCTATTGAACTTAGATTTCCCTCCAATAATGGTTGAATACATATTGCACTTCCAGGGAATAGATTCCGGATGGCAGTATCATCCAAGTAGATAAAGTTCTTTATTTAAGCCATGGTTGTATTACAGACGACATAGTGCCTTCAACTCATTTGATCTTATTACCACTGTGTGTATTGGACGTTTTACCGTTTGGAGATTCTGAGATGATGGTTAGTGCCATGATGAATGGAGACTAGATGAAATCACCGTGCTGGAGAGGGAGATCTAAAATGTGTTGAAGAGGGTGATAAGTGTGTGTGACAGTTTTTTTTTTTTTTGTGACTCGTTTTGAATCAGAGCAGATCATCTGTAGACATTAGGAAACAAGGAAGTGCGAGCTGTTCACTGGGTGTTTCAAGTGGAAGTGTTTTAATACCCACATGGCAGTCACAGACACTGAAACACATAGGCATGGCTAACATGATGAAATAAACAATCACACCCAATTTTAGATGCGAAGACTTCGCAGTCTTATTAATACGTTGGCAGAAGTAGGATATGGGGATCTCTTGTGTCTTTCAGTCTCAACTGGACAGTTAGTTATAAATTACTTCATAAAAACGGAGAGACTCATATGTCATCTGAGTAGGCCGTCATTGTAAATCAGAATGTGTTCTTAACTGCCTTGCCTAGTTAATTAAAATTTTAAAAATGTAATAAAAATATGGTGTTAGGAACAATCCATAAGAGCACAACAAATATTGATGTATTGAATTGACAGTGATTTCCTCTTTGGGAGCAGCTTTATATGTGCATGATACATAGTTGCTGTTCTTATCTCCTGTTCAAATACTCCAATGCAATATCATTGCTGGGGCAGGAGGTTTTGGTCAGGGAACATGAAGAGGAGAAACTCCCCGCCCTATAGTCATTGCTAAACCTGTACGCAGCAACAAGTGACATGACCTCTGACCTAAGGGAACTTCTTTCTCATGCTGTGCTATGATTCCGCAACCTTCTCCCCAAAGTGGGCACTTGCTCTATCCCTCTTATGGGTGGAACAGTATGGGAGTAAGCATGGGTTAGAGCAGAGGGAGTTCCCTTTGTAGTCCATTCCCTCTATGGGGGTTGCATGACACATTTCAAGACCTTTTGGAGCCTTTCTGTGCCTCATAGAGCTTGGAAAAAACATCTTTGGTTGCATTGAGAAAAAGTATGAGAGGGTATTTTCTGTTGTGACTTATTTAGTCCAAATCAGGCCCCAAAAAGCATTATAATACGTATTATTATTATTTGAAACTCTTCTGCTCTTACACGGTTTAAACTAGAAACGTCATTCAAACTTTAAAATGTGCATACTGGTCTGGATTGAGTTACATACATACAACTCTTTGATATCTTTTATACTTTCTAAACTGTTAAGCTTTTTGTCCTTCTTTCTTACCTCCATCCACTTTAATGGAATGCCCTCAACGTTCTAAAGGCTCCATTGTGACATCATCACTTCCAACATTCCATTCACTGTAATTGCAACAATGCGACTTTTGACACAAATAAGCTACTTTGACCACTTTACCAACAACTTAGACCATAAGGCTGCCGAGTGGCGCATCTCAGTGCTACAGGTTTCACTACAGACCCTGGTTTGTTCCCGGGCTGTATCACAACCGGCCGTGATTGTGAGATCCATAGGGTGGCGCACAATTGGACCAGCGTCGTCCGGGTTAGGGGAGGGTTTGGCCGTGGTAGGCCGTCATTGTAAAATAAGAATTTGTTCTTAAGCGCATCTCAGTGCTACAGGTTTCACTACAGACCCTGGTTTGTTCCCGGGCTGTATCACAACCGGCCGTGATTGTGAGATCCATAGGGTGGCGCACAATTGGACCAGCGTCGTCCGGGTTAGGGGAGGGTTTGGCCGTGGTAGGCCGTCATTGTAAAATAAGAATTTGTTCTTAACTGACTTGCCTAGTAAAAAAAAAAAAAAAAAAGTTAGTGTATGAAATCTTCCTCTACTTCTCTTATTTTCAAATTTGAACTCAGAACGAAAATATCTTATTCCAATCAAACGGTACAGTTATTTTAGTAACCACATCAACTACTTTTCCCCGTAACTTTATAAAACAACTGCCGTTTTGACCACTCCCACAACAGGATAGACAAACACTTATAGGATCTAACATCATAGTCTAATTCTCTGCTATTCAAATCCGGACTCGAAACAGAATTATCTCATACCAATCAAGCGCTACAGATGTTGTTCTGAGTTTAGAGTGACAAAAAGTAACTAGCTAACGTCAGCTAACAGCTCTCTCATGTCTCATCATTGAGAAGCCCAAACAGAGCCGTTGCTATCGATACTCACAGACGTAGAGTCGCACAAGCAAAAATTACGAGTAGTGTGAATGGGGTGATTGAATTTAGAACAATTGTGAACACCAAGAAAGTAGCGACAATGAGGCAGACAATGCAACATCGCATCGTCCTCCTTAGGATCGAGCCTCGTGCTCTAAATAACTCAACTGCTGATCCCGCTGCTCTGATTGGTAGTGCTGAGCATTAATGCTTTTTCAGACCGGTTTGGTTTCGGTACGATTATTAAAAAATAAAAATGGTTTTCGATTTCGGTTTTGATTATTTTGTTTAACATTAAGTGCACTATGCATTATGTGGGTTGAATGATTTAACAACACCGAATAAAACAATGAATAAAAGTCCCATGATGGTAGTGACTGCCCCTTACTGCTTATCCATAATTTATTCACATACTTTACTTTAATAATATATTTCAGTTGTGTATATTACATTGGTTTTATTTGATGACTTTAATCATGCATTTAATTTAATTTAATCCGAAGTAATCATCTCATAGAGCTGCTGCCTATGCTGTATGACAAAATCACTATTTTAGTAGTTCTTCAAAGTAAAAAAAAAACACAGACCAGACAAGTAGAAGTGCAATTGATTATGGTCATTGGAATACATTACCATGTTTTCTGCACTAAACTATGTAGAAATATATACTACAACTTCCTACTACATTGCACAGTTCAGGTTTGATCTGATTTATCTCTAGAGAAACTTTCCAATGTGTGCGTTGGGCTCACAGAAAAAAAAGAACAAAATGGAATTAAAATCATTTATATGACGTTGGTCAATTACTTGTTTAATAAATGAAAAATAACTGACTTTCCAGTTAATCGCTCAGCACTACTGATTGGATAGAGTGAAGCTGTCTCCATTCACTCCTTTCATATTTAACCCGATCACTTCTCATCGCACACCTTTCAGTTTTCACGCAACAATTGTAGTTTAGATACCGACCAGAGCTACTGACCACAACCTACTGACCATAACCACACAACTACTGGCCAACTTCTACTGAACCACAAATATTGTAAACAACCACACAACTACCGACAACAACTACTGACCACAACTACTAACCACAGCTTCTGACCAAAGCCACACAACTACTGACCACAACGACTAAACCAAAACGACTAACACAACCACAAACTACTAACCACAAATACTGACCACAACTACTGACCACAAAACTTCTGAACCACACAACTAATGTCCACAACAACACAACTCCTGACCACAATTGCTGAACCACACAACTACTTACCAAAACTACTGACCAAAACTACTGACCACTACTGAAAACAACTACTGATCACAATTACTGACCACAACCACACAACTAATGAACCAACTACTTACCAAAACTACTGACCGCAACTACTGAGCACAACTACTGACCACAAAAATACTGAACCACGCAACTACTGACCACAACTACTGTCCACCACTACTGACCACAACCACACAACTACTGACCACAACTGCACAACCACTGACCACACAACTACTGACCACAAATCAAATCAAATCAACTACTGACCACAACTACCGACCACAAAAATACCGCACCACACAACTACTGACCACAACTACTGCTCAGGTCGGCACTAGCTCTGGTCCAGGTCTGGTCCTGGGTGTAGCAAGCTAGCTAAGGTTTGCACTTGCTCTGGTCTAGCTCTAGTCTGCACTATAAATTATAACTACTTAAATGTGAATAAATTAGCATATAATACCCACCAACAATAATTGTAACTATTGAACCGTTCAAGCTAGAGACACCAAACCAACTTTCACATGTTCAGGCTATCATACCCGATAATTTCCTAACAGTTACCCAACAAATCAATCAATATTTTAATGAAACTACTTTTTCTCACCACCATTACTACTGCAGACACTACCACTACTATAACTTATTTCATTTAGTTTGCTGGAAAAAATGCTTCACCCTGCAGACGGCTATATTGGTCCGCTGAAAAAATATTATTTTTAATTTTTATTATTATTATTTTAATTCTTATTTTTTAGGTGGTGCAGCAGCACCCTCAGCACCCCTACTTCCCGCAGCTATGCTGTTAGCCTAAATCATTTATTTATTCGATCGAACTACAGGTGAACATATTCTACCTATTTCTTCAACTACCACAAAAATAATTTTAAAGAGCTGTCATCACTGTCATCATATTTCTCTCCCCAAATAATATCCTAAAACTTTCCAATCATTACATCATCATTCAACTAAAATCAAACTTAATTTGCACTGAACATTTTACACAAGTAAATCGTGCATCTATTTTTCTGAAATTCACTGCATGAATAATTCATAGTGGCTTTGCTTTCCTAATAGTGTATTCCACACGATGCTACCTTTTATTTCAGTCTTCTGAAAGAAGATCACTGTCTTTCTTCTTTCAGTTTTCACATGCAACAATGCAAGAAATATAGAAATATAGGAATATAGAAACTTTCACCACCAGTTTTGCCCCAATCAGGAATATCAAACTGTTCCACCATTTAGAAAACTGATGATACATCTTGTACTGTAGGCCTATACACATATATCTGCCTATAGGTAGGTGTACTGCACTTATTTAAAATCGGTTAACTATAGTGTATACCAGTGGAGGCTGGTGGGATGAGCTATATGAGGACGGGCTCATTGTAATGGCTGTAATGTAATCCATGGAATGGAGTCGAACATGTGGTTTCCATTTATCCCATCCCAGACGTAACAACTCCAATAACTCCTCCCACCAGCCTCCGCTGGTACCAACTTTAGAAGTTCAGAGGACCATACCGCACCTACGGCCGCCTACAGCACCTGTCAGAGAGCCGCCTCCCCAAGATACAGGTGGAGACCATTGAATTCAATAAAACAAACTGCTGAATTCAATAAAACAAACTGCTGAAAACTGAGTTTGGTGTGGATCCTAAACAGACAGTGATATGGCGTCTGCAGAGCTCCCCTCCTACGCAGCGGAGGGGCACATAGCATGGCCCGCTTGGAGGTTATTTGTATTTTATCTGCAGATGTAAAGCGACACAGATTAACACTGAAAAAACAGAGAGGCGGGGCGCGTCACGGCACATCGCTAGGTTAAAAGAGGAGTGTTCTGGTAAATTGAACCCGAATAATTTACTACTCGACCCCAGAGGGGAAAGTGGAAGGGAGGGGAAGTGATGGGGAACGGGGTTTGGGGCAAAGGTGGCGATGTGGAGGTTGGGGAATGGAAGAGAGGAAGAGGGAGGGGAACAGCAGCAGTAAATCTCTGACCAATAAATCTCTCCAGCATACGATACTCTTATCTTGTAGCCACCGATATATTCCACGCTAGGAAGCCATCAGCGCTGGCGCACACTCGGCGCTGGTAAAGCCCCGATCCCTTGCACTCGCTGTCCTAAATGGGGATAATTAGCGTCACTTTATCACGCCTCTGCATATTTTCTCCGCTTTCCCTCCATCCCCAACGCCCCACTCCCCCCAAAAAACCCAGCCGAGTTTGCCTGCTCTCGGTGCCCGCTCTGTCACAGAAGATTACGGAGACAGATTGCACAGAACGAATGTGCCAGGCAAGATTAGCGGGGAATAGAGAAAGCAACTGGGCCAATGAATTCCTCGCGAGGGCCTTATCGTGCAATTACACGTTGACATGTTTAACAATCTTGCTGCCTCTTAATCCCGCGCTCTTCCAGGAGCGCTGCGATGCTGCTGTTGCTGCTGCTCTGTCCAGCACCATACACTGGAGAACAGGCCCCAATGCACCGACACGTGGTGGCACACAGGCTGCTGACACACACACAGGGAAAGTTTTCACACATTTGCAAACTTTTGCTCTTGTTGTTTCTTGCTCTCTTGCAATGCTGTTTCCTCACAACACGAGCAATTTTGAGGATGATGTTCTGTAGCCTATCCTTCTGAACTGTTTGTCAGAAGATTTTCAATTAGACAGTGTCTAAGCAATCAGCCGGGGAAATTATTCTATTGATGATTAAACTTTGAAGTTGAATGAAAATAATACGTTTGATGAGGATTAAACTTTGAAGTTTAATCATCCACATTTTGAATTCTTCTCTGTAGTATGGTTTTATTTGAGGACTTTTAACCTATGAACGGGGACCCTGTGAAAATGGTGGATCATGTTGGGAATATAGGGCTCGGGAGTGTAGCAGCGGTCTAATGGCACTGCATCTCAGTGCTAGAGGCTTCACTACAGACACCCTGGTTCGAATCCAGGCTGTATCACAACCGGCCGTGATTGGGAGTCCCATAGTGCGGCGCACAATTGACCCATCGTCGTTCGGGTTGGGCCGGTGTAGGCCGTCATTGTAAATAATAATTAGTTCTTAACTGACTTGCCAAGCTAAATCAAATGTAATTGATTCAGGCCTAAACCGTATCCATCGCGAAGAGTGATGGTGAGAAATATTTAGCCTTGACCATTTGTTTAGAGTTCGTTTTGGACTCTTTTCCCCTCTCTCCTCTTTCCTCCTTCTACCACCCCCCCCCCTCCCCCCCTCTAACTTCCCTCCTCTCCCTCCATCCCTCCTGCTTGGTGGTAGCGGGGCCTGTGTGGGAGTGATTGTGAGCGCCACTGTTGGAATTTGGCAGCGGCCGCGGTTTGGAGAGCCGCCCCACGCTGAGCCCCATTCAGCGACCGGCGCACTGTGAGGTTGGGAAGTTTCACTCAGCCGTACAACTCAATGCCCCAACAAAGGCGATTACAAGCCCCAGTGCATTCCTGAAGGGACCCGGTAGCGACGCAGGTGCGAGGGAACCGGGGGAACCCGTCAGAGAAGTGTCAAAAACGGGACAGTGCCGGGACCACACAAAACCTAACGCACCGCGGGTAGCAGGGATTTTTTTGGAAGGGGTCGGGTGTAGAATAAAAATAATAAGTTTGATGAGGATAACGTTTTGGGGTGCTTTAGAACAGGCTTGTCTGTCTGCCCAGTGAATGAAAGGAAGAGAAATCGTCCAATTTAGTGAGAGAAACACATTTCTTAGACACATTTTCAAGTCAGCAATGCCTTGATTGTTGATTTGAAAAGAATATACTTATTTCGGCTTAGCCGAAATATCGATATTTGACCAAATAATTGAAAGGGCACTTACAAAAAAAAAACTTATAAAAAAGCGAAAAGTAGTCTGCAAGAAAAAATCTCCTCTAATTCTTCCTCGATTGGTAGCAGAATAAATGGTGCACAGAGGTTAACTGCGTTGCAATGCGCCCAAGCGTGTGTTTTTGGCTGGCTATATGTCTGTCTGTATCGCGGAGACAGACGGTATATTTGATTAGAGCAGCGCCTAACTATCAGTTACCGAGGAGAAACAGAGAATCCCTAAGGAGCGGTAATCAGCACGCCAGCAGCTCGCGGACCTCTCATTTCCCACCACTGCAACATAATGGAGGCGCGCAGGACCGCATGAGAATCAGCCCAGCGCAGAAAAATAACTGTCACTCACTGTTTGGCGACCGAATACAAGACACAGTATTCATTCTTCTGTGACACTCAACAGCTAGAGTCTGTGAATTAAATTTATCCAAACGAAACTTACTTTTTGTTTGTTATGAACACCTTGTTTGTA
Source organism: Oncorhynchus mykiss (assembly GCF_057628025.1). NCBI lineage: Eukaryota > Metazoa > Chordata > Actinopteri > Salmoniformes > Salmonidae > Oncorhynchus > Oncorhynchus mykiss. Next base: position 9,974,656 of record NC_143043.1, on the reverse strand, counting down.
GCATCTTTGGAAGAGTTTCCTTATTATAGGCCTATGAAAAGGGAATTTTGTAAGTAGGTGCACAACATTTTCACCTTTTTGGTGTGTGTGCGTGCGTGCCTCTAATTTCCATGCGTGGACGCCATGGGGGTCTTGTGTAATCGGACTACTCCGCTCTTCCCTGCCCTCACCTGAGTGCTACCCACAGGGGTGAGAGGGGGACAAAAGCGGTCCCCCGCACCGGCAGCGGTGGTCAGTCAAGCAGAGCGGGCTATGCTAATGTTCCTGACCCAGAGAGGCAAAGGGGGGCGAACAGAGATTCCGATTGTTCATGATCTCACGAAATACACAGCTGCAAAGCAATGCTAGCAATGCTGCGAGACTTTCAGATCCAAGCCAATGCATAACACGGCCAGAGTATACTCTGTTATCGCCAATTTAAAGTATGTATACCTGCAGTTTGACCACGTTCAGAAAGGGAGTTGTGCCTAACTTCAGGCAAAGCTGAAAGGGCTTCTGTCTATAACTTGAACGTTATTCTATATCGTTAAAATGACCCAATGCCTCTCTTTCTATCTGCCCCTGCTGTAGCCTGTGTAAAGCACTGTTAAATGCTACAAGATTAGAAACGTTGGTCATTATTCCTGCGTGCTTCACTTTATACCATTCTAGCCGGACGAGAGCTGTCCAGTGCTGAAATGACTGCGGCTGAAATTACGTCATTTCAGCACCTCCTCGAGTCGTGCGTGAAAAAGCCAACAGTGTGTAGTGTGTAAAAAAAATATAGGCTATTGGATTAGGCCAAACTGGATGATTTATCAGGGTGGCAGGAAGCCTTGCCTTTAAGAGCGTTGGGCCAGTAACCGACATGAGCAAGGCACTTAACACTAACTACTTCTGTAAGACGCTCTGGATAAGAGCATCTGCTAAATTACAAAAATGTCAAATGTAGGCAACTGAAGAAGTGGAGTGCATGAACTCCTATACTAAAGTTGATTGAATTCAATCAAATTGAGGGACAATAGAATAAATTAATAACATGACAGTAGGCAAATTCTAGATGTGGTGAATCATTTCCACAAGTTGTACGCTTGAAAACGCAATGGGTTACCTAAATTCCAGACTTACAGTACCAGTCAAAAGTTTGGACACACCTACTCATTCAAGGGTTTTTCTTTATTTTTGCTACTTTCTACATTATAAAATAATAGTGAAGACATCAAAACTATGGCATAACACATATGGAATCATGTTTTTTTTTTAAGTGTTGAACAAATTCTTCAAAGTATCCACCCTTTGTGTTGATGACAGCTTTGCAAACTCATGGCATTCTTTCAACCAGATTCATGAGGAATGCTTTTCCAACAGTCTTGAAGGAGTTCCCACATATGCTAAGCACTTGTTGGCTGCTTTCCTTCTGTAAGGACAAACGCTGGGAAACGAGAAGCAAGGACAGGGAGTGAACATTTAATAAATAACGGACATGAAACAGAATATGGATAGCGTCTGGACAGGGGAAACAAAACAACATTAATGCAGACACCGGGATGAAACTGAGGAATAAACAAATATAGGTGAGGTAATCAATATGTGATGGAGTCCAGGTGAGTAAAATGAAGCGCTGGTGCATGTAACAATGGTGACAGGTGTGTGTAATGATGGGCAGCCTGGCGCCCTCAAGTGCCAGAGAGGGGGAGTGGGCGCAGGCGTGACACCTTCACTCTGCGGTCCAACTCATCCCAAACCATCTCAATTGGGTTGTGGTCAGGTGATTGTGGAGTTGGTCTTTTATGGACTTGGTCTTTTGCCAAATAGGGGTATATTCTGTATACCAACCCCTACCTTGTCACAACACAACTGATAGGCTCAAACTCATTAAGAAGGAAATCATTTCCACAATTAACTTTTAACAAGGCCACCTGTTAATTGAAATTCATTCCAGGTGACTACCTCGTGAAGATGGTTGAGAGAATCCCAAGAGTGTGCAAAACTGTCATCAAGGCAAAGGGAAGAATTGAAGAATCGAAAATCGATTTGTTTAACACTTTTTTGCTTACTACATGATGTTATTTCATAGTTTTGATGTCTTCACTATTATTCTACAATGTAGAAAATAGTAAAAGTAAAGAAAAAATCTTGAATAAGTAGGTGTGTCCAAACTTTTGATTGGTACTGTACTTCACAGCCTATATTTGACCCCTCTCCCGGAGTCAACTAGACAACAACACCCTGTGAAAGGACAAAACGCCGCCTGGAATTGTTTTTGTTTTCCCTCCAATGGTTGCTTGCTGTTTTGTGTAGGGGCGAACTTATACCGCTGATTGAGTCTGAGCCGCTTCAGTCCAAAGCTATCATCTACGAGCTGACAATAACAGGAGAGAGAAGAGAACGAAAATACTTGATGTTTATGGATCGCTCATTGATCTTGCGCGGGTCTTTGAAGCGGTTTGTTTGTTTGTTTGTTATTTTGATGACTGGCTCATTGTAAACAGACAGCGGGGGTTGGGGGACTGCTAGGAGGGTTGGCGCGGCCACGGGAGCGCGCACAATTCCCTTTCGCTTGGACGGTCGATGACAGCATGTGATCCGGTGTTCATGCCTGGAGACGCGAGGAAATGGTGGCAGAGGGAGCAGGGTAGTTTGGCGGTAATGACACCCCCTACAGCTCGTTATTACTTAAAGACCATGTCGCTGTGAAATTAGAGTTTGGTGGTGGCATGGTGCTCTGAGCTTGTCAGTCTGCCTCCCCAGCCTGCTCACCCCTTCCTCCCCACCATCTACTCCCTTCACAGAGCCAAATCCGCAAGATCTTTCTTTTTGAATTTTTCAATGTATTTCTCTAACTCTTTCTCTCTCACACATACAGAGAGAGAGCGAGAGAGAGAGAGAGAGCGAGAGAGAGAGAGAGATCATTATATTTTGTTGAAGTTTTCCTTTAATTTCTATGTATCTCTATGAATGCTTATGTAGGACTATAAGGTCGTAAATGAGTTATGTCACCATGACACTGTAATAATCAGTCTATGGATTGTGATAATAGTGATCAATCAATAAATCAATCAGATGTATGTTTGAAACCCTTTTTACATCAGCAGATGTGGTTTAGAGCAAAGGTGTCTTGCTGGTCCGAGTGTTTTGTCTCAGGTCCAGTTGACTCAGCTGTCCTCCATGTGTTCTCCTCCACATCTTTAACATTCACATTAACATCAGCCAGTGAAGAGAGACTGCTGTCGCTAACAGTATGAAGCACAGTGCTCACTGCTGCCAAGACAGCTAATCCTTTTAGTGCACTGCTGTATAATCACGCACGCACGCACGCACGCACACACACACACACACACACACACACACACACACACACACACACACACACACTAAAGTGTACTCTCACAATTCTCTATCTTACAGTCACACACACACAAACACACACCAGGCTGTAAAGGATTTCTGATAGCTCAGTGCCAGGTGATTATTTCCAAAGTGGCGTGGAAGGGGTTAATGGGAGCTCAACGAGTCGGGCTAAGAAACAGTGTTTTTATTTCCTGATGCTGCAGCCCTGCACCACGCTGATAGCTGTTTGAACTCCCTGACCTCTGACCTTTGTGAGGTCAAGTGATCAACAACCGTGGTGGTTTAGATGGGGTCAGATTATAGCCTGTAAGGGATGTGCACTTCACACCAATCCCTCAGTGGAGGAGGTGTAAATTGCCTTTAATGATTATGATGACGCTACTCTGATTGTTTCCAAGGCCATTAGATTGTTATAAACTATCAGACAATTTAGCAGAGCTAGGTGAAATGGGATTCATTTGATTCATTTATAAGTGTGCTGATAACCTTACTGGTCTTAGGGAAATTCACATTTTGGCCTACACATCGTGTGTGTGTGTGTGTGTGTGTGCATGTTAGTTTTAAGCATGGTAGGTACAATTCACAGGTGGCTCGAGGACAGTCTCATAGTAATTGCTGGAATATAAACAATGGAATGATATCAAACACATGGTTACCATGTCCTCCCCTCACCAGCCTCCTGTGGTACAATTACTGTAAATAATAATCATGGATAAGAAAACTAAAGATCATACTGTATGGTTGGAGACCAGATTCCATGTGGATGTGGTCTAGGACCTACCTGTTCTTTCCCCCTAGTCTGCCAGTTTCCAAGAAAGCTCCATATCTGTGTGATCAGAAGAGATAAATATTGTTGTGGTGTCTGAACTGACTGACTGCTGACCTTTTAGATGTCTGTCTCACTAAGTCCATCGTCTCTCTCTCTCCCTATCCCCCCCTCCCTCCCCAGGGTGTCCAGTATGACGACTGCCATGGTGGACTGTCCATGGATCACCGTGGAGACCTGTGATTGACAGACAGGCACTAGCCCCCGTCTGGCTGGCTGGCAGGCCGTCATTACGATGAGCAGGAGCAGATTTGCTATGCTGGCGACAGGACCGCACGGGAAATGTCAACGACCATCAGAGCCCCAGACAGACTTCCTCCCCTCCCCCAAGTACCTCACCTAATGTCAGCTAATGCCCATGCTCATCATCCAGACCCTCGGTACCATCAACACAGCTTCACATACTTCATCTACACTCATTTCCAAACCACATGCACACAAAGCACTCTACCCCTGTATACTTCGTCCAACAACTCAACACGCCTCACCCATCCCTCACATATTTCACCCCAACCCCTATGTATCACCCAACAGCCTCACACCTCATCCAACCACCACAGTACCTCACTCCTTATGTGCGTCATCCGCCCCACACATCCACCCGTCACCCCCCCGTCACCCCCCATGCACCTCAGCCAGCCTCCTATATTAATACCCTGTCTCCCTCTATTGGCCTATTGCCCAACAGCACTCTGCATGTTAACATTTCAAAATTCCTCAAATTGTGACAAAGAAGTATTTTCTTGCCTTCAGTCTATGTGAACAGCCAGTCTGCCCTGCATGCCAGACAGCTAGCTAGAACATCACGTGTGGCCAGTTCTGAGACAGACTGGCACTCTGACAGGCACCCTGACCAGAGTAAGTGCCTCACACATATTACAGCAGTTTACTGCAGTTTGGCAGGACACTGACAACAAGACCAGCCAATGCCTGGCAAACTGACTGACCCCCGGTCTAGTTGGCACCTAGTAAGATAAGGAGAAAATAGAAGGAATATGACATTGAGATCATGTATAAGTGAAAAAGGTTTCAGTAATTCTTTTCTCTTTCTTTAAGTGTTTTTTTTCTGCAAACGTACACAAAGTGCAAACGTTTAGGAAATCTGTTCCAAGGTATCTCTCTAGTAAAGTCTTAACAGTCATCCTTCTCCTCTCCGGGCCCGGACACAGTGTCATGTTCATGTTGGTGCTATTCAGAGCTCTGCCGCCTTGAATGATACCACACAACTAAATAAACACATTAAAATGGCTTCCTGTCGCCTCTCATTGGCGACACAGGAGAAAATCTCAGTTTCATTACATAGGAAATTAAAAGGAAGGGTAATTGTAGAGTACAAGGAGGAAAGGTGAGGAAAACTTTCTGCGAGACCACAATCTAACTATAATACATATAATCACTCATTGAAATAGTTTTTTATTCATTTTCATTCTGTTCCTCCAGCCTGGGATTTTTAAAATTCCTGCCATTGATCTAGAAGCTGCTTGAAGCAGTGGGAGAGAGGGTTAGATCTGTGGTACGGAAATACTGGGCAGAAGTTATGAATGAGGCAATCTAAAAAATGAATGGGTAAATCAATGAGGCATTCAATGTGCATCAACATTGACTTAATCAAGCAGCCGTCTTTATGGTCTTGTATTATTGATTTTATATCAACGTATCAAGTTGAAATCGAAATTATTTTTGCTTCTGTACATTTTGAGGATTGACTGAAAACCTGTCCCTTGCATTAGAAATAAAATGCAATGCAAAATAAAGAGTTATCTGTTTTTTTGTGTGTCCCAACACCCTATTGTGTGTACGTGTACCCAAACAGACACATAAACACAGACTCATGTATTATGTGCATCAACGTGGTACCAACCTGCAATTACAAACAATTGGAAACACACACACACGCACACACACACACACACACACACACACACACACACACACACACACACACACACACACACACACACACACACACACACACACACACACACACACACACACGCACACACACACACATACACACACACACACAGGAATTGAAGGTTCTTAGCAGCAGTTTGATGTTGGTAGTTAGGTCCATGGTGTCCTACTCTGTGGGATGTTAATATGCAGGTGTGTTCTTCTGACCCAGACAGACTGTGTACAGGAACAGGATAATAGGCAACTCCAGTGACTATACAAAGTCATTACCAGCATGTTACTGTCCAACTAGGCACTGTTCCTCTCCCTTTGCACACACACACACACACACACACACACACACACACACACACACACACACACACACACACACACACATATTCCGGAGAGATCCTTGGTTATCACACCCCTGCAGATTGTTCTGTACTACTTATGGAAAACACACATCTCAAGATGTGGCCACTCTTGCCAACAGTGAGCCCAGTGTTAAGAACAGTTGTTGTCGTTGTTGTCAATTGTGTGTTTTTAGCATCTCTAAATTCCCAGCATTGCTAAGGTGCTTTGGAAGAGGATTAACTAATGTTGGCTGGCGTCGATGAGCAAGCCTTGCAGATTTCCTACCAGCAAGAAAAAGACAAAGAAAGAGGGGAAGGAGGAAGAAAATGCGGAAAAGGACAACAGGGAAACGGTCATAACAGCTTGTGTAAACATGATGACTTGAGAGAGGTAAAGAGGTAGAAGAGATGACTGGGGGAAGAAAGGAGAGAGGGAAGGAAATAAGGAGAGGAACGCTTTTGGCATTTGAATCCAAGCAATAATTGTCCGAAAGGAGGCGTTTTACACTTTCACACCGATACTGGAAAGAGGACTGTCTCTTTCCCCTTTTCTGCTCCTCTTCGCTCTACTCCACCCTCTGTTTAGATCTCTCTCTCTCTCCCCCATTCCCAGAAGGTGACAGTTCAGTTCCAAGCTCTTTTGTCTCTCCTCTGTCATGACTTCAAACAGCAGTACTGCTCTGGTCATACTGATGGTGCCTGAAGCGAACTGGCGCTCTGCGTCTCGGGTTTGCGTATCTCTGAGTGTCCTTGGTGACACTTTTCCTCTCCTCTCTCTCTCTGTCTCCCTCTTATTTTCTTCTCTTTCTTACTTCTTCCCTCTCTCTCGCTCTCTCTCTTTCTCTCCCTCACTCTCTCTTCCTTCTCTGTGTGGAGTAGCATCGGCAGAGAGAAGCCGTGAGGAATCTGAACGTTTACTAATTACCAAGTCGTTCAGAAATACCTCAGGGACCTACTCTGATCCTGTCAATCCATTTGGAGTTTTATGTGAATAAAAACCAATTACATGTGAAGTGACTCATATGAATACAGAATATCGTAGATTTTGATAACTTATTAGCCTGGACTGGAGAGAGGCATAAACTCAGTATATCTTGAAGTGCTGTATATTTCCACAACCCTTGATCATGTGACTGTGGTGTACTATTACAATAGCAACTTTATTACCCCCAAAGGGCAATTCGTGAGACAAACCACAATAGCATGGCCTACTTCTCATGCCAGCCCCATTCCCATAGAGAGGCCCTCATGGTTGGGCCATGGCAATGGCACAACCATAGTTGTGGGTTCTATACTTACCAACAAAACTATGATGATATTAATGTATCATGTTATCAAATAGTTATCAAATATTAGTTGTTGATGATTTTGATGTTTCCAGTTGTTGTAGTTGTTGTCATGGTTGCTGTTGATGTCACTGTAGTAGTAGTTGTTGATTTTGCTGATGTCATTGTAGTAGTTGTTGATGTTGTTGATGTCACTGTAGTAGTAGTAGTTGATGTTGATTTCACTGCAGTAGTAGTTGATGTCACTGAAGTAGTAGTTGATGTCACTGAAGTAGTAGTTGATGTCACTGTATTAGTAGTTGATGTCACTGTAGTAGTAGTTGATGTCACTGTAGTAGTAGTTGATGTCACTGTAGTAGTAGTTGATGTCACTGTAGTAGTAGTTGATGTCACTGTATTAGTAGTTGATGTCACTGTAGTAGTAGTTGATGTCACTGTAGTAGTAGTTGATGTCACTGTAGTAGTAGTTGATGTCACTGTAGTAGTAGTTGTTGATGTCACTGTATTAGTAGTTGATGTCACTGTATTAGTAGTTGATGTCACTGTAGTAGTAGTTGATGTCACTGAAGTAGTAGTTGATGTCACTGTATTAGTAGTTGATGTCACTGTAGTAGTAGTTGATGTCACTGTAGTAGTAGTTGTTGATGTCACTGTATTAGTAGTTGATGTCACTGTATTAGTAGTTGATGTCACTGTAGTAGTAGTTGATGTCACTGTAGTAGTAGTTGTTGATGTTGTTGATGTTGTTCATGTCACTGAAGTAGTAGTTGATGTCACTGGAGTAGTTGTTGATGTTGTTCATGTCACTGTAGTAGTTGTTGTTGATGTTTATGTCACTGTAGTAGAAGTTTATGTCACTGTAGTAGTAGTTGATGTCACTGGAGTAGTAATAGTTGTTGATGTTGGGTATATCCTCTAGCTCCACAATGAAATAGGGTGCAGGCCAGGCAGCAGGCTGTTAGCCAGCCTGCCAGCTTAGTGGAGTCTGCCACTAGCACAGTCAGTGTAGTCAGCTCAACTATCCCCATTGAGACCATGTCTGTGCCTCGACCTAGGTTGGGCAAAACTAAACATGGCGGTGTTCGCCTTAGCAATCTCACTAGGATAAAAAACTCCTCCATTCCTGTCATTATTGAAAGAGATCGTGATACCTCACATCTCAAAATTGGGGCTACTTAATGTTAGATCCCTTACTTCAAAGGCAATTATAGTCAATTAACTAATCAGTGATCATAATCTTGATGTGATTGGCCTGACTGAAACATGGCTTAAGCCTGATGAATTTACTGTGTTAAATGAGGCCTCACCTCCTGGTTACACTAGTGACCATATCCCCCGTGAATCCCGCAAAGGCGGAGGTGTTGCTAACATTTACGATAGCAAATTTCAATTTACAAAAAAAACAAACTACATTTTCATCTTTTGAGCTTCTAGTCATGAAATCTATGCAGCCTACTCAATCACTTTTTATTGCTACTGTTTACAGGCCTCCTGGGCCATATACAGCGTTCCTTACTGAGTTCCCTGAAATCCTATTGGACCTTGTAGTCATAGCAGATAATATTCACATTTTTGGTGACTTTAATATTAATATAGACTTTAACACTCCAAAAGGCTTTCGGAGCCATCATCGACTCACTGTCACAGTCATAATCTGGACCTATTTTTGTCCCATGGAATAAATGATTTTCCTCATAATCATGGACTATCGGACCACCATTTTATTACGTTTGCAATTGCAACAAATAATCTGCTCAGACCCCAACCAAGGAGCATCAAAAGTCGTGCTATAAATTCACAGACAACACAAAGATTCCTTGATGCCCTTCCAGACTCCCTCTGCCTACCCAAGGACGTCAGAGGACAAAAATCAGTTAACCACCTAACTTAACCTTGCGCAATACCCTATATGCAGTTGCACCCCTAAAAACTAAAAATATTTCTCTTAAGAAACTAGCTCCCTGGTATACAGAAAATACCCGAGCTCTGAAGCAAGCTTCCAGAAAATTGGAACGGAAATGGCGCCACACCAAACTGTAAGTCTTCCGACTAGCTTGGAAAGACAGTACCGTGCAGTATCGAAGAGCCCTTACTGCTGCTCGATCATCCTATTTTTCCAACTTAATTGAGGAAAATAAGAAAAATCCTAAATTTATTTTTGATACTGTCGCAAAGCTAACTAAAAAGCAGCATTCCCCAAGTGAGAATGGCTTTCACTTCAGCAGTAATAAATTCATGAACTTCTTTGTGGAAAAGATCATGATTATTGGAAAGCAAATTACGGACTCCTCATTAAATCTGCGTATTCCTTCAAAGCTCAGTTGTCCTGAGTCTGCACAACTCTGCCAGGACCTAGGATCAAGATAGACACTCAAGTGTTTTAGTACTATATCTCTTGACACAATGATGAAAATAATCATGGCTTCTAAACCTTCAAGCTGCATACTGGACCCTATTCCAACTAAACTACTGAAAGAGTTGCTTCCTGTGCTTGGCCATCCTATGTTGAACATAATAAACGGCTCTCTATCCACCGGATGTGTACCAAACTCACTAAAAGTGGCAGTAATAAAGCCTCTCTTGAAAAAGCCAAACCTTGACCCAGAAAATATAAAAAACTATCGGCCTATATCGAATCTTCCATTCCTCTCAACATTTTTAGAAAAGGCTGTTGCGCAGCAACTCACTGCCTTCCTGAAGACAAACCATGTATACCAAATGTTTCAGTCTGGTTTAGACCCCATCATAGCACTGAGACTGCACTTGTGAAGGTGGTAAATTACCTTTTAATGGCATCAGACCGAGGCTCTGCATCTGTCCTCGTGATCCTAGACCTTAGCGGTGCTTTTGATACCATCGATCACCACATTCTTTTGGAGAGATTGGAAACCCAAATTGGTCTACACGGACAAGTTCTGGCCTGGATTAGATCTTATCTGTCAGAAAGATAACAGTTTGTCTCTGTGAATGGTTTGTCATCAACTGTAAATTTCAGTGTTCCTCAAGGTTCCTCAAACTTTCTAATTTTTAACTGGGACAAAACAGAGATGCTTGTTCTAGTTCCTAAGAAACAAAGAGATCTTCTGTTGAATATGACAATTACTCTTAATGGTTGTACAATCGTCTTAAATAAAACTGTGAAGGACCTCGGCGTTACTCTGGACCCTGATCTCTCTTTTGACGAACATATCAAGACTGTTTCAAGGACAGATTTTTCCATCTACGTAACATTGCAAAAATCAGAAACTTTCTGTCCAAAAATGATGCCGAAAAATGAATCCATGCTTTTGTCACTTCTAGGTTAAACTACTGCAATAATCTACTTTCCGCCTACCCGGATAAAGCACTAAATAAACTTCAGTTAGTGCTAAATACGGCTGCTAGAATCCTGACTAGAAACAATTTTTTATGATCATATTACTCCAGTGCTAGCCTCCCTACTCCTGTCAAGGCAAGGGCTGATTTCAAGGTTTTACTGCTAACCTACAAAGCATTACATGGGCTTGCTCCTACCTATCTCTCTGATTTGGTCCTGCCGTACATACCTACACGTACGCTACGGTCACAAGATGCAGGCCTCCTAATTGTCCCTAGAATTTCTAAGCAAACAGCTGGAGGCAGGGATTTCTCCTATAGAGCTCCATTTTTATGGAATGGTCTGCCTACCCATGTGAGAGACGCAAACTCGGTCTCAACCTTTAAGTCTTTACTGAAGACTCATCTCTTCAGTGGGTCATATGATTGAGTGCAGTCTGGCCCAGGAGTGTGAAGGTGAACGGAAAGGCTCTGGAGCAACGAACTGCCCTTGCTGTCTCTGCCTGGCCGGTTCCCCTCTTTCCACTGGGATTCTCTGCATCTAACCCTATTACAGGGGCTGAGTCACTGGCTTACTGGTGCTCTTTCATGCCGTCCCTAGGAGGGGTGCGTCACTTGAGTGGGTTGAGTCACTGATGTGATCTACCTGTCTGGGTTGGCGCCCCCCCTTGGGTTGTGCCGTGGCGGAGATCTTTGTGGGCTATACTCGGCCATGTCTCAGGATGGTAAGTTGGTGGTTGAAGATATCCCTCTAGTGGTTTGGGGGCTGTGCTTTGGCAAAGTGGGTGGGGTTATATCCTTCCTGTTTGGCTCTGTCTGGGGGTATCATCGGATGGGGCCACAGTGTCTCCTGACCCCTCCTGTCTCAGCCTCCAGTATTTATGCTGCAGTAGTTTATGTGTCGGGGGGCTAGTGTCAGTTTGTTATATCTGGAGTACTTCTCCTGTCTTATCCGGTGTCCAGTGTGAATTTAAGTATGCTCTCTCTAATTCTCTCTTTTTCTCTTTCTTTCTCTCTCTTGGAGGACCTGAGTCATAGGACCATGCCTCAGCACTACCTGGCATGATGACTCCTTGCTGTCCCCAGTCCACCTGGCCCTGCTGCTGCTCCAGTTTCAACTGTTCTGCCTGCGGCTATGGAATCCTGACCTGTTCACCGGATGTGCTACCTGTCCAAGACCTATTATTTGACCATGCTGGTCATTTATGAACATTTGAACATCTTGGCCATGTTCTGTTATAATCTCCACCTGGCACAGCCAGAAGAGGACTGGCCACCCCTCATAGCCTGGTTCCTCTCTAGGTTTCTTCCTAGGTTTTGGCCTTTCTAGGGAGTTTTTCCTAGCCACCGTGCTTCAACACCTGCATTGCTTGCTGTTTGGGGTTTTTAGGCTGGGTTTCTGTACAGCACTTTGAGATATCAGCTGATGTACGAAGGGGTATATGAATACATTTGATTTGATTTGATGTTGATGTTGTTGTGGTCACTGTAGTAGTAGATGTTAATGTTGTTGATGTCAATGTAATGGTAGTTGTTGATGTCACTGTAGTAGTAGTTGTTGATGTCACTTTAGTAGTAGTTGTTGATGTCACTGTAGTAGTAATTGTTGATGTCACTGTAGTAGTAGTTGTTGTTCATGTTACTGTAGTAGTAGATGTTGATGTTAGTGTACTAGTAGTTGATGTCACCCTAGAAGTCCTTGTTGATGTTATTGATGTCACTGTAGTAGTTGTTGTTGATGTTTATGTCACTGTAGTAGTAGTTGATGTCACTGTAGTAGTAGTTGTTGATGTTGCTGATGTCACTATAGTAGTAGTTGTTGATGTTGTTGATGTCACTGTAGTAGTAGTTGATGTCACTGTAGTATTAGATGTAGATGTCGTTGATGTCAATGTAGTGGTAGTTGTTGATGTTGCTGATGTCACTATAGTAGTAGTTGATGTCACTGTAGTAGTAATTCATGTCACTGTAGTAGTAATTGTTGATGTCACTGTAGTAGTAGTTGATGTTGATGTCACTGTAGTAGTAGTTGTTGTTCATGTTACTGTAGTAGTAGATGTTGATGTCACTGTACTAGTAGTTTATGTCACCCTAGTAGTCCTTGTTGATGTTATTGATGTCACTGTAGTAGTTGTTGTTGATGTTTATGTCACTGTAGTAGTAGTTGATGTCACTGTAGTAGTAATTGATGTCACTGCAGTAGTAGTTTATGTCACTGTAGTGGCAGTAGTTGTTGATGTTGATGTTACTGTAGTAGTAGTTGATGTCACTGTAGTAGTAGTTGTTGATGTTGCTGATGTCACTATAGTAGTAGTGGTTGATGTTGATGTCACTGTAATAGTAGTTGTTGATGTTGTTGATGTCACTGTAGTAGGAGATGTTGATGTTGTTGATGTCACTGTAGTGGTAGTTGTTGATGTTTGTTGATGTCACTGTAGTAGGAGATGTTGATGTTGTTGATGTCACTGTAGTGGTAGTTGTTGATGTTTGTTGATGTCACTGAAGTAGTTATTGATGTCACTGTAGTAGCAGTGGTTGATGTTGTTGAGGTCACTGTAGTAGTAGTTGTTGATGTTGTTGAGGTCACTGTAGTAGGAGATGTTGATGTTGTTGATGTCACTGTAGTGGTAGTTGTTGATGTTTGTTGATGTCACTGAAGTAGTTATTGATGTTGATGTCACTGTAGTAGTAGTTGTTGATGTTGATGTCATTGTAGTAGTAGTTATTGATGTCACTGTAGTAGTAGTTGTTGATGTTGCTGATGTCACTATAGTAGTAGTTGTTGATGTTGCTGTAGTAGTAGTTGTTGATGTTTTTGATTTCACTGTAGTAGTAGTTGTTGATGTTTTTGATTTCACTGTAGTGGTAGTTGTTGATGTTTGTTGATGTCACTGAAGTAGTTATTGATGTTGATGTCACTGTAGTAGTAGTTGTTGATGTTGATGTCATTGTAGTAGTAGTTATTGATGTCACTGTAGTAGTAGTTGTTGATGTTGCTGTAGTAGTAGTTGTTGATGTTGATGTCACTGTAGTGGTAGTTGTTGATGTTGATGTCACTGTAGTAGTAGTTGATGTCACTGTATTAGTAGTAGTAGTTGATGTTGTTGATGTCACTGTAGTAGTAGTTGATGTCACTGTAGTAGTAATTCATGTCACTGCAGTAGTAGTTGTTGATGTTGATGTCACTGTAGTAGTAGTTGATGTCACTGTAGTAGTAGTTGATGTCACTGTAGTAGTAGTTGATGTCACTGTAGTAGTAGTTGATGTCACTGTAGTAGTAGTTGATGTCACTGTAGTAGTAGTTGATGTCACTGTAGTAGTAGTTGATGTCACTGTAGTAGTAGTTGATGTCACTGTAGTAGTAGTTGTTGATGTTGTTGATGTCACTGTAGTAGTAGTTGATGTCACTCTAGTAGTAGCAGTAGTTGATGTTGTTGATGTCACTGTAGTAGTAGTTGATGTCACTGTAGTGGTAGTTGATGTCACTGTAGTATTAGATGTAGATGTCGTTGATGTCAATGTAGTGGTAGTTGATGTTGTTGATGTCACTATAGTAGTAGTTGTTGTTGATGTTTATGTCACTGTAATAGTAGTTGTTGATGTTGCTGATGTCACTATAGTAGTAGTTGATGTCACTGTAGTAGTAATTCATGTCACTGTAGTAGTAATTGTTGATGTCACTGTAGTAGTAGTTGATGTTGATGTCACTGTAGTAGTAGTTGTTGTTAATGTTACTGTAGTAGTAGATGTTGATGTCACTGTACTAGTAGTTTATGTCACCCTAGTAGTCCTTGTTGATGTTATTGATGTCACTGTAGTAGTTGTTGTTGATGTTTATGTCACTGTAGTAGTAGTTGATGTCACTGTAGTAGTAATTGATGTCACTGCAGTAGTAGTTTATGTCACTGTAGTGGCAGTAGTTGTTGATGTTGATGTTACTGTAGTAGTAGTTGATGTCACTGTAGTAGTAGTTGTTGATGTTGCTGATGTCACTATAGTAGTAGTGGTTGATGTTGATGTCACTGTAATAGTAGTTGTTGATGTTGATGTCACTGTAGTAGTAGTTGATGTCACTGTAGTGGCAGTGATTGATGTTGTTGATGTCACTGTAGTAGTAGTTTATGTCACTGTAGTAGTAGTTGTTGATGTTGATGTCACTGTAGTAGTTGTTGATGTCACTGTAGTAGTAGTTGATGTCACTGTAGTAGTAGTTGTTGATGTTGTTGATGTCACTGTAGTAGTAGTTGTTGATGTTGCTGATGTCACTATAGTAGTAGTTGTTGATGTTGATGTCACTGTAATAGTAGTTGTTGATGTCGATGTCACTGTAGTAGTAGTTGATGTCACTGTAGTAGTTGTTGATGTCACTGTAGTGGCAGTGGTTGATGTTGTTGATGTCACTGTAGTAGCAGTGGTTGATGATGTTGTTGATGTCACTGTAGTAGTAGTTGTTGATGTTGCTGATGTCACTATAGTAGTAGTTGTTGATGTTGATGTCACTGTAATAGTAGTTGTTGATGTTGATGTCACTGTAGTAGTAGTTGATGTCACTGTAGAAGTTGTTGATGTCACTGTAGTGGCAGTGGTTGATGTTGTTGATGTCACTGTAGTAGTAGTTTATGTCACTGTAGTAGTAGTTGATGTCACTGTAATAGCAGTGGTTGATGTTGTTGATGTCACTGTAGTAGTAGTTGTTGATGTTGTTGATGTCACTGCAGTATTAGATGTAGATGTTGCTGATGTCACTGTAGTAGTAGTTGTTGATGTTGTTGATGTCACTGTAGTAGTAGTTGATGTCACTGTAGTGGTAGTTGTTGATGTTGCTGATGTCACTATAGTAGTAGTTGTTGTTGATGTTGATGTCACTATAGTAGTAGTAGTTATTGATGTTGTTGATGTCACTGTAGTAGTAGTTGATGTCACTGTAGTAGTAGTTGATGTCACTGTAGTATTAGATGTAGATGTTGTTGATGTCACTGTCGTAGTAGTTGTTGTTGATGTTTATGTCACTGTAGTAGTAGGAGTTGTTGATGTTGTTGATGTCACTGCAGTATTAGATGTAGATGTTGTTGATGTCACTGTAGTGGTAGTTGTTAATGTTATTGATGTCACTGTAGTAGTTATTGATGTCACTGTAGTAGTAGTTGTTGATGTTGCTGATGTCACTATAGTAGTAGTTGTTGTTGATGTTTATGTCACTGTAGTAGTAGTTGTTGATGTTGCTGTCACTGTAGTAGTAGTTGATGTTGATGTCACTGTAGTAGTAGATGTTGATGTCACTGTACTAGTAGTTGATGTCACCCTAGTAGTCCTTGTTGATGTTATTGATGTCACTGTAGTAGTTGTTGTTGATGTTTATGTCACTGCAGTAGTAGTTTATGTCACTGTAGTAGTTGTTGTTGATGTTTATGTCACTGTAGTAGTAGTCGATGTCACTGTAGTAGTAGTTGATGTCACTGTAGTAGTAGTTTATGTCACTGTAGTAGTAGTTGTTGATGTTGATGTCACTGTAGTAGTAGTTGATGTCACTGTAGTAGTAGTTGATGTCACTGTATTAGTAGTAGTTGATGTCACTGTAGTAGGAGATGTTGATGTTGTTGATGTCACTGAAGTAGTTTTTGATGTTGATGTCACTGTAGTAGTAGTTGTTGATGTTGATGTCACTGTAGTAGTAGTTGATGTCACTGTAGTAGTAGTTGATGTCACTGTAGTAGTAGTTGATGTCACTGTAGTAGTAGTTGATGTCACTGTAGTAGTAGTTGATGTCACTGTAGTAGTAGTTGATGTCACTGTAGTAGTAGTTGATATCACTGTAGTAGTAGTTGATGTCACTGTATTAGTAGTAGTTGATGTCACTGTAGTAGTAGTTGATATCACTGTAGTGGTAGTAGTTGATGTCACTGTAGTAGTAGTAGTTGATGTCACTGTAGTAGTAGTTGATGTCACTGTAGTGGTAGTAGTTGATGTTGATGTCACTGTAGTAGTAGTAGTTGATGTCACTGTAGTAGTAGTTGATGTCACTGTAGTAGTAATTGATGTCACTGCAGTAGTAGTTTATGTCACTGTAGTAGTAGTTGTTGATGTCACTGTAGTAGTAGTTGATGTCACTGTAGTAGTAGTAGTTGATGTTGATGTCACTGTAGTAGTAGTAGTTGATGTCACTGTAGTAGTAGTTGATGTCACTGTAGTAGTAATTGATGTCACTGCAGTAGTAGTTTATGTCACTGTAGTAGTAGTTGTTGATGTCACTGTAGTAGTAGTTGATGTCACTGTAGTAGTAGTTGATGTCACCCTAGAAGTCCTTGTTGATGTTATTGATGTCACTGTCGTAGTTGTTGTTGATGTTTATGTCACTGTAGTAGTAGTTGATGTCACGGTAGTAGTAGTTGATGTCACTGCAGTAGTAGTTCATGTCACTGTAGTAGTTGTTGATGTCACTGTAGTAGTAGTTGTTGATGTTGATGTCACTGTAGTAGTTGTTGATGTCACTGTAGTAGTTGTTGATGTCCCTGTAGTAGCAGTGGTTGATGTTGTTGATGTCACTGTAGTAGTAGTTGTTGATGTTGTTGATGTCACTGTAGTAGTAGTTGTTGATGTTGATGTCACTGTAGTAGTAGTTGTTGATGTCATTGTAGTATTAGATGTAGATGTTGTTGATGTCACTGTAGTAGGAGATGTTGTTGTTGTTGATGTCACTGTAGTAGTAGTTTTTGATGTTGATGTCACTGTAGTAGTAGTTGTTGATGTTGATGTCACTGTAGTAGTAGTTGATGTCACTGTAGTAGTAGTTGATGTCACTGTAGTAGTAGTTGATGTCACTGTAGTAGTAGTTGATATCACTGAAGTAGTAGTTGATGTCACTGTAGTAGTAGTTGATGTCACTGTAGTAGTAGTTGATATCACTGTAGTAGTAGTTGATGTCACTGTAGTAGTAGTTGATGTCACTGTAGTAGTAGTTGATGTCACTGTAGTAGTAGTTGATATCACTGTAGTAGTAGTAGTTGATGTTGATGTCACTGTAGTAGTAGTAGTTGATATCACTGTAGTAGTAGTTGTTGATGTTGATGTCACTATAGTAGTAGATGTTGTTGATGTCACTGTAGTAGTAGTTGATGTCACTGTAGTAGTAGTTGATATCACTGTAGTAGTAGTTGATGTCACTGTAGTAGTAGTTGATATCACTGTAGTAGTAGTTGATGTCACTGTAGTAGTAGTTGATATCACTGTAGTAGTAGTTGATGTCACTGTAGTAGTAGTTGATGTCACTGTAGTAGTAGTTGATATCACTGTAGTAGTAGTTGTTGATGTTGATGTCACTATAGTAGTAGATGTTGTTGATGTCACTGTAGTAGTAGTTGATGTCACTGTAGTAGTAGTTGATATCACTGTAGTAGTAGTTGATGTCACTGTAGTAGTAGTTGATATCACTGTAGTAGTAGTTGATGTCACTGTAGTAGTAGTTGATATCACTGTAGTAGTAGTTGATGTCACTGTAGTAGTAGTTGATGTCACTGTAGTAGTAGTTGATGTCACTGTAGTAGTAGTTGATATCACTGTAGTAGTAGTTGATATCACTGTAGTAGTAGTTGATGTCACTGTAGTAGTAGTTGATGTCACTGTAGTAGTAGTAGTAGTTGTTGTTGATGTCACTGTAGTAGTAGTTGTTGATGTTGTTGATGTCACTGTAGTAGTAGTTGTTGATGTTGCTGATGTCACTGTAGTAGTAGTTGTTGATGTTGTTGATGTCACTATAGTAGTAGTTGTTGTTGATGTTTATGTCACTGTAGTAGTAGTTGATGATGTCACTATAGTAGTAGATGTTGTTGATGTCACTGTAGTAGTAGTTGATGTCACTGTAGTAGTAGTAGTAGTTGTTGTTGATGTCACTGTAGTAGTAGTAGTAGTTGTTGATGTTGTTGATGTCACTGTAGTAGTAGTAGTAGTAGTTGTTGTTGATGTCACTGTAGTAGTAGTTGTTGATGTTGTTGATGTCACTGTAGTAGTAGTTGATGTCACTGTAGTAGTAGTTGATATCACTGTAGTAGTAGTTGATGTCACTGTAGTAGTAGTTGATATCACTGTAGTAGTAGTTGATGTCACTGTAGTAGTAGTTGATATCACTGTAGTAGTAGTTGATGTCACTGTAGTAGTAGTTGATGTCACTGTAGTAGTAGTTGATATCACTGTAGTAGTAGTTGTTGATGTTGATGTCACTATAGTAGTAGATGTTGTTGATGTCACTGTAGTAGTAGTTGATGTCACTGTAGTAGTAGTTGATATCACTGTAGTAGTAGTTGATGTCACTGTAGTAGTAGTTGATATCACTGTAGTAGTAGTTGATGTCACTGTAGTAGTAGTTGATATCACTGTAGTAGTAGTTGATGTCACTGTAGTAGTAGTTGATGTCACTGTAGTAGTAGTTGATGTCACTGTAGTAGTAGTTGATATCACTGTAGTAGTAGTTGATATCACTGTAGTAGTAGTTGATGTCACTGTAGTAGTAGTTGATGTCACTGTAGTAGTAGTAGTAGTTGTTGTTGATGTCACTGTAGTAGTAGTTGTTGATGTTGTTGATGTCACTGTAGTAGTAGTTGTTGATGTTGCTGATGTCACTGTAGTAGTAGTTGTTGATGTTGTTGATGTCACTATAGTAGTAGTTGTTGTTGATGTTTATGTCACTGTAGTAGTAGTTGATGATGTCACTATAGTAGTAGATGTTGTTGATGTCACTGTAGTAGTAGTTGATGTCACTGTAGTAGTAGTAGTAGTTGTTGTTGATGTCACTGTAGTAGTAGTAGTAGTTGTTGATGTTGTTGATGTCACTGTAGTAGTAGTAGTAGTAGTTGTTGTTGATGTCACTGTAGTAGTAGTTGTTGATGTTGTTGATGTCACTGTAGTAGTAGTAGTAGTAGTTGTTGTTGTTGATGTCACTGTAGTAGTAGTAGTAGTAGTTGTTGTTGATGTCACTGTAGTAGGAGATGTTGATGTTGTTGATGTCACTGTAGTGGTAGTTGTTGATGTTGCTGATGTCACTGTAGTAGTAGTTGTTGATGTTGTTGATGTCACTGTAGTAGTAGTAGTAGTAGTTGTTGTTGATGTCACTGTAGTAGTAGTAGTAGTTGTTGATGTTGTTGATGTCACTGTAGTAGTAGTAGTTGTTGATGTTGTTGATGTCACTGTAGTAGTTGTTGATGTTGTTGATGTCACTGTAGTAGTAGTTGTTGATGTTGCTGATGTCACTGTAGTAGTAGTAGTAGTAGTTGTTGTTGATGTCACTGTAGTAGTAGTAGTAGTAGTTGTTGATGTTGTTGATGTCACTGTAGTGGTAGTTGTTGATGTTGTTGATGTCACTGTAGTAGTAGTAGTAGTAGTTGTTGTTGATGTCACTGTAGTAGTAGTAGTAGTTGTTGATGTTGTTGATGTCACTGTAGTAGTAGTAGTTGTTGATGTTGTTGATGTCACTGTAGTAGTTGTTGATGTTGTTGATGTCACTGTAGTAGCAGTAGTTGTTGTTGATGTCACTGTAGTAGTTGATGTTGATGTCACTGTAGTGGTAGTTGTTGATGTTGCTGATGTCACTGTAGTAGTAGTAGTAGTTGTTGATGTTGTTGATGTCACTGTAGTAGTAGTAGTAGTTGTTGATGTTGTTGATGTCACTGTAGTAGTAGTAGTAGTTGTTGATGTTGTTGATGTCACTGTAGTAGTAGTAGTAGTTGTTGATGTTGTTGATGTCACTGCAGTAGTAGTAGTAGTTGTTGTTGTGGTTGTCAGGACTTTGCTTTGAGCTGCCCAGGCAGGATTTCCAGAGAGAGAGACAGAGAGACTTACACGTGTCTGTTTGAATCCCCTTCTCGGGCGTCTCATTTCAGGAGCACTGTAACTAGATGCCTCCTGGTCGTGGAACACAAAGTACTTGACCGAGGGCCAGAGCTGCATCTCATCTCCTCCTCCCCCCATGCTCGCCCCCCTCCATCCCTCCATCCCCCCACCTGACTGTTTCAGGTTACACCTCATCCCCTCCCTCACTGTTGCCCTGAGAAGTGGGAGGCAGGTAAGTTACTCTCAGGTGTGTGTGTGAGTGTATGTGTTCGCTTGTATCTGTGTATGTGTGTGTGTGTGTGTGTATATGAGTGAGTATGTGAGTCAGACAGGTGAGCTACTCTCAGGTGTATGTGGGCTGGGCTGGCAGTGTATTCTGATTGGGTGAGCTGAGGCGTGGAGGAGGCTGCCTTTCAACCACTGATCGCCAGAAGTACTCATCTGATAAGGCCCTGCCTGCCTGCCTGCCTGCCTGCCTGCCTGCCTGCCAGCCTGCCAGCCCACCTCTAGCTCCACGGCTGCCAGGGTCACTCCACCCCACCCTGGAGGTCAAACGGTTAGTTACAGACCCCCTTAGACACAATGCTGTGGGCAGGGCAGGAGGAGGAAGAGAGGGAGCCACGGTGAGTTCTGTGTGCAGGGTAGGTGGAGTGGTGCTGGCATCTCTAGTTTTCATCACTCACTCACTCGCAAGTCAGTCACACTCTAACTATAGCCCCCAGGCTTACCCAAGCTGTCTCTGCCTCCCTCCCTCCCAGTCTCTCTCTCTCTCTCAATTCAATTCTTTGGGTTTTATCGGTATGGGAAACACATGTTTAAATCGCCAAAACAAGTGAAATAGATAACAAGCCAAAGTAAAATAAACAATAAAAGATTAACAATAAACATTACACTCCCAAAAGTTCCAAAGGAATAAAAACATTTCAAATGTCATTTTATGTCTATATACAGTGTTGTAACGATATGCAAATAGTTAAAGTACAAAAGGGAAAATAATTAAACATAGGTATGGGTTGTATTTACAATGGGGTTTGTTCTCCACTGGTTGCCCTTTTCTTGTGGCAACAGGTCACAAATCTTGTGATGGCACACTGTGGTATTTCATCCAATAGATATGGGAGTTTATCAAAATTGGACTTGTTTTCAAATTATTTGTGGGTCTGTGTAATCCGAGGGAAATATGTGTCTCTAATATAGCAGGAGGTTAGGAAGTGCAGCTCAGTTTCCACCTCATTTTGTGGGCAGTGTGCAAATAGCCTGTCTTCTCTTGAAAGCCAGGTCTGCCTACGGCGGCACCTCTCAACAGCAAGGCTGTGCTCATTGAGTCTGTACATAGTCAAAGCTATCCTTCCTCTTGGTTACACACAGTGGTCAGCTATTCTGACACTGTGTGCTCTCTGTTAAGGGCCAAATAGGATTCTAGTTTGCTTTGTATTTTTGTTCATTCTTCCAATGTGTCAAGTAATTATCTTTTTGTTTTCTCATGATTTGGTTGGGTCTAATTGTGTTGCAGGCCCCTAAGCAAGCTGGTCCTGGGGCTCTGTTCACAAACACAAACAGACCCACAGAGCCCCAGGACCAGCTTGCTTAGGGGCCTCTTCTCCAGGTTCATCTCTCTGTAGGTGATTGCTTTGTTAAGGAAGGTTTGGGAATCGCTTCCTTTTAGGTGGTTGTAGAATTTAACAGCTCTTTTCTGTATTTTGATCATTAGCGGATATCGGCCTAATTCTGCTCTGCATGCATTATTTGGTGTTTAAAGTTGTACACAGAGGATATTTTTACAGAATTATGCATGAAGAGTCTCAATTTGGTGTTTGTCCTATTTTGTGAATTCTTGGTTGGTAAGTGGTTCAGTACTTAGAACCATAAAGGGCAAGGGGTTCTATAACTGATTCAAGTATTTTTTGCCAGATCCTAACTTGGTTTGTTGAATTTTATGTTTGTTTTGATTGCATAGAAGGCCCTTCTTGCCTTGTCTTGCCTTGTCTCTCAGATCGTTCACAGCTTTGTGGAAGTTACCTGTGGCGCTGATCTCTCTCTCTCTCTTTCGCTCTCTCTTTCTCTCTCTCTCTCTCTTTCTCTCACTTTCTCTCTCTTTCTCTCTCTCTCTCTCTTTCGCTCTCTCTTTCTCTCTCTCTCTCGCTTTCTCTCGCTTTCTCTCTCTTTCTCTCTCCTTCTCCCTCTTTTTCTCTTGCTCTTTCTCTCTCTTTCTCTTTCTCCCTCTCTCTCTTTCTTTTTCTCTCTCTTTCTCTTTCTCTCTCTCTCTTTCTCTCTCTTTCTCTTTCTCTCTCTCTCTTTCTCTCTCCTTCTCCCTCTCTCTCTTTCTCTCTCCTCCCTCTCTCTCTCTATTTCTCTCTATTTCTCTTTCTCTCTCTTTCTCTCTTTCTCTTTCTCTCTCTCTCTCTCTCTCTCCTTATCCCTCTCTCTCTCTCCTTCTCCCTCTCTCTCTCTCCTTCTCCCTCTCTCTCTCTTTCTCTCTCCTTCTCCCTCTTTTTCTCTTGCTCTTTCTCTCTTTATTTCTCCCTCTCTTTCTTTCTTTCTCTCTCTTTCTCTCTCTTTCTCTCTCTCTTTCTTCCTCTTTCTATCTCTCTCTCTTTCTTCCTCTTTCTCTCTCCCTCTCTTTCTATCTCTCTTTCTCTCTCTCTGCCTGTCTTTATTTCTATCTTCTTTCAACCTCTCTCTGGGGGGGGGGGGGGGGGGGGGGGGGGATCAACACATTATTCTGTCCCCCCTGGAATTGTTGGCCAGGCCAATCCCGGTTCCCCCCAGGGTGTGCTCTAAGTACAGGACCCTGGACCCAGTAACATTTCCACTGAGCTGACCTTTGCTGCGGCCATTGACTGAGGACTGACACGCTTGAAGAAAGTGCTGCTCACTGTGCCACACACTTAGAGAGGAGCAAACACACTGATACACACTTTGAAGGAACAGACTCTCTCAAACACACACACACACACACACACACACACACACACACACACACACACACACACAAATCAGAGAGAGAAGCAAAGGCCACATCATCAAGGCCATAAAACAACATGAAACTCCAGTGAATAGGTAAGCATTGGTCAGGTACAGTTCACTGTGATAATAACATGGTAAGAGCCCACCCTAAGCCAGGTCAATCAACCTCTCTACCTCCACACTCTGTGTGACACCTGTTCCAAATAAAGATAATTGGTCAATTTAGCATAATTGAGTTCTGCTACGCTCTCTGAAATCAAGACATTGTGGTCAGCCATTGGGTGTAAATTTGTTGATGGGCTTCTTACTTTGTTTTGTCCCAAGGTGAACACTGATTTTCTCTATAACCTGACCCCAGGTCATCTCATTTAGCAGCATGTTGAACTCCTTTTGAACGTGGCATGATGAAATGTACTTATTTCACCCCTGCTTTGTTTTCATCTTTATTCTGTTAGACCTGCTTCTGACTTGCATCATACTTGATTAGTTTCTGTCTGCGGGCTGTTTGTTTGGCTCTCAAAGAAAACAGTGTTACTTATTCTGAGCACAGAGCAACTAGCTCCCAGGGGCAACTCTCAGTCATCAGATAGACTCACAATACTCACATAGACAAACAAACACACTACTTCCTGAGACTCATTTACAGAAATACTGACTCAGCTCTGATAACTCCTAAATCCCAGTGTGCGTGCGAGAGAGAGAGAGAAAGAGAGAGAGAGAGAGAGTGAGAATCTACTGCACTGCATCGCCAATGAACTGTAGAATCAGAAATCATTTGAGAGCGACAGAGAGTTAAAAGTAGCACAGTTCATAGTTCCCAGTGTACAATGTAAACGAACATGGGTAGAGGGCAGTAAGTAGGCAGTAGTAACCAACCCAAGGTCCATATAAAACACCAACCCGTGGTGTCACTGCAACAACAGAATTACGCCATGGGTTAACGTTTTAATTACGCCATATGGTTCCGTATCTTAGCTGTCAGTCAAACTCCACAAATGTGAAACTAAAACTTCATTCATTGCGGTTAGGGTTAAGGTTAGGGTTAAGGTTAAGGTTAGGGTTAGGATTAAGGTTAGGGTTAAGGTTAAGGTTAGGTTTAGGGTTAAGGTTAAGGTTAGGGTTAAGGTTAGGGTTAGGGTTAGGGTTAAGGTTAGGGTTAAGGTTAGGGATTGGGTAAAAAAAACAATCAACAAAAATGAGTGCATGGCACTGGGATTGAACACAGACCCTTGGAGCCAGTGTCTTCGGCTTAACTCCCACCCACAATCGCTAGCAAGCAGCAAGGCTACTAGATGGTAATAGGTGTTGACGTTGCCTCTAGTGGACAGTATGGCCTACACATTTGGCCAGGTCCAAAACGAGTCTGGTTCCTGCAGAATTGGCACCTCCTGACACATTCCATAAGAAAATGGGCTGTAACAGAGGCTTGTTGTGGTTTTACCACCGGCTCTTATCACCTTCTCCCTGTCTATCTGCTATCCCTCCATCCATCACGCCAGTGTTCCAAAAGGGGCGCGGCCATGCATGGCCGATGATGTGAGTGCTCCTGAGAGTGGCGGGAGGACCTAACACTGAACTAACCATCAACCCTGCCCTCCTGATTCCTCCATCCTCCTCTGCCACCCTCCCTCTTTTTTCTCAGAACTATTATCTCTGAACAGGAAGCCAAACCGCCAGCGGCTCAGGTGTTACCTGTTTTGGTTCTGATCCGTTACCCTGGTCACCTGTTACCTCTCTCTGACTGCACACACACACACACACACACACACACACACACACACACACACACACACACACACACACACACACACACACACACACACACACACACACACACACACACACACACACACACATACATACATACATACATACATACATACATACATACATACATACATACATACATACATACATACATACATATACATACATACATACATACACAACACAAACAAACACATACAGCTCTGTTCACTGACCCTGGCAGTCTGATGGATAGGTCTGATGAAGTCATATCACACATGACTAGGAGAAGGGAGGTGAAACTGTAGACTGTGCTAATTAGCTGACTGGATGAAGAGAGATAGAGATAGAGGGAGAAAGAGAGAGGGAGAGATACGAGATGGAAGGAGAAAGAGAGAGGGTTAAGTCACGGAAGGAGAAGGAGAGAGGGATAAGAGATGGAAGGAGAGAGGGATAAGACATGGAAGGAGAAGGAGAGAGGGTTAAGACATGGAAGGAGAAGGAGAGAGGGATAAGACATGGAAGGAGAAGGAGAGAGGGTTAAGACATGGAAGGAGAAGGAGAGAGGGGTAAGACATGGAAGGAGAAGGAGAGAGGGTTAAGACATGGAAGGAGAAGGAGAGAGGGTTAAGACATGGAAGGAGAAGGAGAGAGGGATAAGACATGGAAGGAGAAGGAGAGAGGGATAAGACATGGAAGGAGAAGGAGAGAGCGATAAGACATGGAAGGAGAAGGAGAGAGGGTTAAGACATGGAAGGAGAAGGAGAGAGCGATAAGACATGAAAGGAGAAGGAGAGAGCGATAAGACATGAAAGGAGAAGGAGAGAGCGATAAGACATGAAAGGAGAAGGAGAGAGGGTTAAGACATGGAAGGAGAAGGAGAGAGGGTTAAGACATGGAAGGAGAAGGAGAGAGGGATAAGACATGGAAGGAGAAGGAGAGAGGGATAAGACATCGAAGGAGAAGGAGAGAGCGATAAGACATGGAAGGAGAAGGAGAGAGGGTTAAGACATGGAAGGAGAAAGAGAGAGGGTTAAGACATGAAAGGAGAAGGAGAGAGCGATAAGACATGAAAGGAGAAGGAGAGAGGGTTAAGACAAGTAAGGAGAAAGAGAGAGGGTTAAGACATGGAAGGAGAAGGAGAGAGGGATAAGACATGGAAGGAGAAGGAGAGAGGGATAAGACATGGAAGGAGAAGGAGAGAGGGTTAAGACATGGAAGGAGAAGGAGAGAGGGATAAGACATGGAAGGAGAAGGAGAGAGGGATAAGACATGGAAGGAGAAGGAGAGAGCGATAAGACATGGAAGGAGAAGGAGAGAGGGTTAAGACATGGAAGGAGAAGGAGAGAGCGATAAGACATGAAAGGAGAAGGAGAGAGCGATAAGACATGAAAGGAGAAGGAGAGAGCGATAAGACATGAAAGGAGAAGGAGAGAGGGTTAAGACATGGAAGGAGAAGGAGAGAGGGTTAAGACATGGAAGGAGAAGGAGAGAGGGATAAGACATGGAAGGAGAAGGAGAGAGGGTTAAGACAAGTAAGGAGAAAGAGAGAGGGTTAAGACATGGAAGGAGAAGGAGAGAGGGATAAGACATGGAAGGAGAAGGAAAGAGGGATAAGACATGGAAGGAGAAGGAGAGAGGGTTAAGACATGGAAGGAGAAGGAGAGAGGGTTAAGACAAGTAAGGAGAAAGAGAGAGGGTTAAGACATGGAAGGAGAAGGAGAGAGGGATAAGACATGGAAGGAGAAGGAGAGAGGGATAAGACATGGAAGGAGAAGGAGAGAGCGATAAGACATGGAAGGAGAAGGAGAGAGGGATAAGACATGGAAGGAGAAGGAGAGAGCGATAAGACATGGAAGGAGAAGGAGAGAGGGATAAGACATGGAAGGAGAAGGAGAGAGGGATAAGACATGGAAGGAGAAGGAGAGAGGGTTAAGACAAGTAAGGAGAAAGAGAGAGGGTTAAGACATGGAAGGAGAAGGAGAGAGCGATAAGACATGGAAGGAGAAAGAGAGAGGGTTAAGACATGGAAGGAGAAGGAGAGAGCGATAAGACATGGAAGGAGAAGGAGAGAGGGTTAAGGAAAGATTCCAAATCAAAAGTAGGGAAGCTTTATTGACAGTGTTGGTTATTTATTCCCATGAAGGGTGATGGGAAATGTAAGAATAACATACTCTTTTGCCAAGAGCTAACACCACACACACACACACACACACACACACACACACACACACACACACACACACACACACACACACACACACACACACACACACACACACACATCGGTCCAGATATTCTAGTGTTTAAGGCCAAACCCTGTCAGATGGAGGTAAGTCAATCCCGGGGGGGCGGAGGTGGGGGGGGGGGGGGGGGGCTGTAAGTCTAGCCTATGGTGGGACAGGTGAGAGAGTGGGGATTGTTTTCAGGCTCCTGGGGACTTCATGATTGGCATGGCACCACACTGCCCACCCAACTTCAACAGTCTCAGGTAACCACACTCTCATGGGCCACATAATCACCCTGCTCTGTCTCTCTGTCTGCCTCCACAGGGACCATCTGGAGGAGAGAGAGAGAGAAATAGGTAGACACACAACTCTCTTATGTCCACCCGACCATACATTTTCATCCACACCCAAAAACAAACACAGGCAGACACATTATACACACCTATCCTGATGACATAAATCCTTTGAGAAGGCAAGGTAACACACAAACACACACATATCTGAGGATCCCCGCTCTTTGTTGCCGTAGTGACATTGTGATTGACACCCTAATCTCTGTGATTATCAGCTCACTGTGGTAACAGAGACACCTCTAATCCCATAATAATCTTTCAGTCAACACAAGAGTATCCAGACCTTTGACTCTATAGGACTATAGGTACTAATGAGCACTCTGAAAAATCTCCAACTCTTTGGGTCCATTGAAGACAACCAGAATTGTGATAATCAGCATGATTTCATCAAAATTACCAATGATACTTGTGACGTGTCCATGTATTTTCAGTTGGAGGTTTGAATTTTATAAGAGCTTTGTTGTTGTGTTAATTGATTGGTACTGTAGAGAAGCATTGGTCACCAGTCTCCCCTATTGATTACGATCAATATCAGTCTGAAAGGTAATTCCCCTCCACTGTAATATGCTTTATTTATTGTTTGATTCATTGGATGGGCATGGGAGTGATGCTCATGTCTAGTTCTTACTCTTGTCCACTCTTGTCACCCCAGAGGAAATTAGACTGGTTTTACTGTTGTGTGCTCATCCATCCATCCATCCATCCATCCATCCATACGTTCATCCATCCATCCATCCATCCATCCATCCATCCATCCATCCATACGTTCATCCGTTCATCCATCCATCCATCCATCCATCCATCCATCCATCCATCCATCCATCCATCCATCCATCCATCCATACGTTCATCCGTCCGTCTGTCCATCCACCCCCTTTCACCTCTCCTCAACCAAGGCAACTCCAGGCTTAGGTTTCTAGTTAAAAGCTGTTATTTTTCTACGAGGAACTCGGGGTCTTTTGTTGGTGAAGTGACAACTGTCTCCCTCCGAATAACTGCAGTGAGATGTGCCCAGCAGGGGTCCCAGCCCAGGAAGACAATGGATGTCACGACTTCCCCGAAAAAGACATTGGTTCGTGCACTCTGAATTTAACCCATTTTTGAGTGGCACAATTTGCCATTGTAAAGTGGAATAGATTATGTGTGATTTCTTTGTTGAGGAGAAGGCTCACCACTGAGCGTTGGCATCCAATGCTAAAATGAAATAGTGGTCAACATGGGGTGGAATATACTGTATAGCACCTACACTCAAAAGGCGAACCGCAGTCCGGATCTGGACCCAGAACGGAGTCGATGCGGGCCGCAGGTTCCAACTAAACAGTTATTTATTTTCATTTAGGAACTGTCAGCCTCGAACCCTGGTATCATATGAAAACACATGAGACATGGCAAAATGTCTAGAATTAGCTTAGTCATTTAGCAGACACTCTTATACAGAGTGACTTGCAGAGCAATTAGCGTTTATTGCCTTGTTCAAGTGCAGATCGGAAGTTTTTTCACCCAAAACCTTTCAATTACTGGCACAACGCTGTTAACCACCAGGCTACCTGCATGCATCCCAGGAATGTAGTTCTACAGAGCAGCTCTTTTTGTCTATGTGTGTGTTTGAGTGCCTGAATCAGACATCTCTGTATCTTTGTCTCTGGTAGAGAAAGGGAAGCTACAATTCACTCTTATTAAGGGACCTATGCAGCCTTGGGCAGACAGAGAGGCCTGTCGCTCTCCTTGTGTTTTCAGGGGGAAATAATCAAGCCCAGAGTTTTAGCCTTCCCTTTGTGTAGAAACCAGAGAACTTGTCTTCTGTATACGAAGAGTTTCGTTCCAAAGCGCTACATCCGCCAATTTCTCATATTTGTGTTTTTTCATCAGAAATGATTGCAAAATTGTTTCGCTGGAATGGAGTGTTCATATAGAGTATATTTGACTGTACTATGTGGTTGTCACACCTAGCTATCTTAATCTTAAGAGGAATTTGTACCTGTAAATCACTGTGGATAAGACAATCTCCTAATTGACTCAATTGTACATTTTTCCATACAGATCTCATATTACTGTATTGATTCATAATGTTGCATACATATATACAATACCAGTCAAAAGTTGGGACACACCTCAAAGCGTGGAGCAACTGTCAGGTGCCTTCACCGACATGTTCAAACTCTCCCTGACCCAGGCTGTAATGCCTACATGTTTCAAGCAGACCACCATAGTCCCTGTGCCCAAGGAAGCGAAAGTAACCTGCCTAAATAATTACCGCCCAGTAGCACTGATGTTGGTAGCCATGAAGTGCTTTGAAAGGCTGGTCATGGCTCACATCAACAGCATCCTCCCGGACACCCTATAACCATCCCTATTCGCATACCGCCCCAACAGATCCACAGATGACACCATCTCAATCGCACTCCACACTGCCCTTTCTCACCTGGACAAAAGGAACACCTATGTGAGAATGCTGTTCATCGACTACAGCTCATCACAAAGCTAAGGACTCTGGGATTAAACACCTCACTCTGCAACTGGATCCTGGACTTCCTGACGGGCCGCCCCCAGGTGGTAAGAGTAGGCAACAACACGTCTGCCACGTTGATCCTTAACACTGGGGCCCCTCAGGGGTGTGTACTTAGTCCCCTCCTGCATTCCCTGTTCACCCACGACTGCATGGCCAAACACAACTCCAACACCATCATTAAGTTTGCTGACGACACAACAGTGATAGGCCTGATCACCGACAACGATGAGACAGCCTATAGGGAGGTCAGAGACCTGGTCGTGTGGTGCCAGGACAACAACCTCTCCCTCAATGTGATCAAGACAAAGGAGCTGATCGTGGACTACAGGAAAAGGCGTGCCGAACAGGCCCCCATTAACATCAACGGGACAGTCGTGAAGAGGGCACGACAAAACCTTTTCCCCCTCAGGAGACTGAAAAGATTTGGCATGGGCCCCCAGATCCTCAAAAGGTTCTACAGCTGCACCATCGAGAGCATCCTGACCGGTTGCATCACCGCCTGGTATGGAAACTGCTCGGTATCTGACCGTAAGGTGATACAGAGTGTAGTGCGAACGGCCCAGTAAATCACTGGGGCCAAGCTTCCTGCATCCAGGACCTATATAACGGTACCGTAGCACCAAGTCTAGGACCAAAAGGCTCCTCAACAGCTTCTACCACCAAGCCATTAGACTGCTGAACAATTCATAAAAATCGCCACCGTTCAATTTACATTGACCCCCCCTCTCTTCTTCACTGCTGCTACTCACTGTTTGTTTGTTACCTATGCATAGTCACTTCTCCCCCACCTCTACATGTACAGATTACCTCAACTAGCCTGTACCCCTGCACACTGACTCGGTACCGGTG
The DNA here is from genome assembly GCF_057628025.1 of Oncorhynchus mykiss. Taxonomy (NCBI): domain Eukaryota; kingdom Metazoa; phylum Chordata; class Actinopteri; order Salmoniformes; family Salmonidae; genus Oncorhynchus; species Oncorhynchus mykiss. The sequence continues at coordinate 9,943,179 of NC_143043.1, read as the reverse complement.
CCCCCTGTATATAGCCTTGTTATTCTTATTCTTATTGTGTTACTTTTTAGTCTTACTTTTTATTTTAGCCTACTTGGTAAATATTGTCTTCTTCTTGAGCTGTTGGATAAGGGCTTGTAAAGCAAGCATTTCTACACTTGTTGTATTCGGCACATCTGGCAAATTAAGTTTGATTTGATTTGACCTACACATTCAAGGGTTTTCTTTATTTTTACTATTTTCTACATTGAAGAATAATAGTGAAGACATCAAAACAATGAAATAACACATATGGAATCATGTAGTAACCAAAAAAGTGTTCAACAAATCAAAATATATTTTACATTTACATTTTTTTCAAAGTAGCCACCCTTTGCCTTGATGACTGCTTTGCATACTCTTGTAATTCTCTCAACCAGCTTCACCTGGAATGCTTTTCCAACAGCCCTGAAGGAGTTCCCATATATGCTGAGCACTTCGCTTCTTTTCCTTCACTCTGCGGTCCAACTCATCCCAAACCATCTCAATTGAGTTAAGTTCAGATGATTGTGGAGGTCAAGTCATCTGCAGCAGCACTCCATCACTTTCCTTCTTGGTCAAATAGCCCTTGCACAGCCTGAAGGTGTGATGGGTCATTGTCCTGTTGAAAACAAATGAAAGTACCCCTAAGCGCAAACCAGATGGTATGACATATCGCTGCAGAATGCCGTGGTAGCCATGCTGGTTAAGTGTGTATTGAATTCACCAGCAAAGCACCCCCCACCCCATCACACCTCCTCCTCCATGCTTCACGGTGGGAACCACACATGCAGATATCATCCATTCACCTTCTCTGCTTCTCACAAATTCACGGCGGGTTGGAACCAAAAATGTCAAATTTGGACTCAAGGGACGTTTCCCTTGAAACGTCCTGATTTCCTGATTGACTGACCTTCATGTCTTAAACTTTAAGACTTAAAGTAATGGTAGACTGCCGTTTCTCTTTGCTTATTTGAGCTGTTCTTACCATAATATAGACTTTTACCAAATAGCTATTTTCTGTATAACACCCCCACCTTGTCACAACACAACTGATTGGCTCAAACGCATTAAGAAAGTTCCACCAAAAATGACACAAATGAACTTTTAACAAGGCACACCTGTTAACTGAAATGCATTCCAGGTGACTACCTCATGGAGCTAGTTGAGAGAATGCCAAGAGTGTGCAAAGCTGTCATCAAAGCAAAGGGTGGCTACTTAAAAAAATATAAAATATATAAATATAAAATATTTTCATTAGTTTAACACTTTTTATATATATCTATATATACAGTACCAGTCAAAAGTTTGGACACATCTACTCATTCAAGCTTATTTCTTTAATTTTACTATGTTCTACATTGTAGAATACTAAGAAAGCTTGTGGCACAAGTGTTACTTTTTGAAACAGGCGTGCCAAGCTTGTAGCGTCATAACCAAGACTCGAGGCTGTAATCGCTGACAAAGGTGCTTCAACAAAGTACTGAATAAAGGGTCTGAATACTTACGTAAATGTGACATTTCAGTTTTTTATTTAATACATTTGCAAACATTTCCAAAAACCTGTTTTTGCTTTGTCGTTATGGGGTATTGTGTGTAGATTGATGAGGGGGAAAACACAGTTTAATCCATTTTAAAATAAGGCTGTAACGTAACAAAATGTGGAAAAATTCAAGTGGTCGGAATACTTTCCGAATGCACATGTATGTGAGTGTGTGCAGTATTTGTCTGTTATGATGCCTGTTCAATTGACATGGCGTGATGTTAACAACGGTATAAGTCTCCAGGTTATACAGGTTATATCAGGTTCCAGTCTTCTCCACTTACAATATGTTGCCCAGAGGACGGCACAGTGCATGGTTTCATATTCAACTCTATCAATCACAGGTAATTATGTTCTCACAAGCACGCACACAGACACACGCATGCACACACACATAGACACACACGCACGCGCATACACACGGGTCAGGCATGAAAACAAAAGGTGCATGTCAACCCTCTGCTTTCTATAATCCTCGTCTCACTTTCTGCTTTTCTCCACACTTCTGTTCTATTTGTTCACACTTCCTGTCACAAACTTTCTTACACAGAACTTGTTCTGAGCACTTGAAAAGCAAAAGTTCTGCCGTGTTATTTTGCAGTACCTGGGTGTAAGGATAAGGTGAGTGAACGTGAATTAAGGACATATAATTACAATCCTCTGTACCCTCCTGCCATTGTGTCAAATCTTAAGAGGTTTTAATTGTTCTGTCTCCACCACAAGGACAGTGTGGCTACAACAAGTCTGAGAGGGAAAGGCGCTGTACTCCCTCTTGTTGTTGAATAAGTTGAGCAAAAGATGAAACGAATAGACCGACAGAGCAATATCAAGAGTAGGGATGTCTGGTTCTCATGTATTATTCGTATATCTACTCAATGTACAGATATTGAAGGTGGATATGAAGAGTTTTATTCAAAAATGCAACATATACATTTTCAGAAGTTTTGGAAAATGTGCTTTTTTTGTTTAAAGTTTTTATAACAGAGATTGACGTGTTTTTCCACCATCTTATCATGTCATAGGGTTGTTCAATGTTCATGTATTTGTCTAAAATCTCTCTGGATTTATTTCAGAAACACAAATAATTATGTTTTGTTGCATATATATATATATAAACAGTGCATTTGGAATGTATTCAGACCCCTTGACTCTTTCCACATTTTGTTACTTTACAGCCTTATCCTAAAATTGAATAAATTTTTCATTTCCCTTATCAATTTACACACAATTTATTAAATATAAAAACTGAAATATCACATTTATGTTTTTTTAGTGACAGGGACTGGGAGACTAGTCAGGATCGAGGGAAAGATGAATGGAGCGAAGTACAGAGAGATCCTTGATGAAAACCTGCTCCAGAGTGCTCAGGACCTCAGACTGGGGCTCAGAAGGTTCACCTTCCAACGGGACAAAGACCCTAAGCACACAGCCAAGACAACGCAGGAGTGGCTTGGGGACACGTCTCTGAATGTCCATGAGTGGCCCACCCAGAGCCCTTATATAGACAGGTGTGTACCTTTCCAAATCATGTCCAATCAATTGAATTTACCACAGGTGGACTCCAATCAAGTTGTATAAACATCTCAAGGATGATCAATAGAAACAGGATGCTCCTGAACTCAATTTAAAGTCTCATAGCAAAGGCTCTGAATACTTATGTAAATAAGGTGTTTCTGTTTTTTATTTTTAATAAATTAGCAAATATTTCTAAAAATCTGTTTTCATTTTGTCATTATGGGATATTGTGTGTAGATTGATGAATATTTGTGTTTATGTAATCAATTTTAGAATAAGGCTGTAATGTAACAAAATAAGGAAATATTCAAGGGGTCTGAATACTTTCTGAATGCACTATAGATACATAAACAAAAGCACATATGCCAATATGCATGTATATGACCAGATCTGATGGACATCAAGACATTCTCTCGTGTTCAGAACTCAAGGATCATTTACTTTGGACTCAAATGTACAGGACCACTCACTAAGTCTCTCTGCTCCTCTCCTAGGGGTTTTTCTGAGAAACAGGACTAGCTGATCTTAGATCAGCCCTACACACTCAGATAAAAAGACAGATGTGGGAAGAAATTGAAATGCTTCAAAGCCAAGCATCTGCTGAGGGGAAAGATTCCTCGCTTTTTATAAGACACTCAGATCTTCACAACTCATCCCCCTCTCATTCATCCCCTGCATCATTTCCAAGACAGATTTATTCACCCTTCACCCCCCATTGTGTGTGTGTGTGTCTGTGTGTGTGTCTGTGTGTGTTTCTGTGTGTGTGTGTGTGTGTGTGTGTGTGTGTGTGTGTGTGTGTGTGTGTGTGTGTGTGTGTGTGTGTGTGTTACGGGGTAGTGGCTGTCACCCTTGATAAGGGGAGGCGGAAAATCAATCACCTCAATTGACAGCCATGTAAGTGATACTAGAAGACTGTCATTGGCAATCTCTCTCTCTCTCTGTCTTTCTCTCTCTCTCTCTGTATTTCTCTCTCTCTCTGTCTTTCTCTGTCTTTCTCTCTCTCTCTCTCTCTCTCTCTCTGTCTTTCTCTCTCTCTCTCTCTCTTGCTCTCTTTCTGTCTTTCTCTCTGTCTTTCTCTCTGTCTCTCTCAGTCTTTCTCTCTCTGTCTTTCTTTCTCCCTCTCTCTGTCTGTCTCTGTCTTTCTGTCTCTCTTTGTCTTCCTCTGTCTCTCTCTGTATTTCTCTCTCTCTCTGTCTTTCTCTGTCTTTCTCTCTCTCTCTCTCTCTCTCTCTCTGTCTTTCTCTCTCTCTCTCTCTCTTGCTCTCTTTCTGTCTTTCTCTCTGTCTTTCTCTCTGTCTCTCTCAGTCTTTCTCTCTCTGTCTTTCTTTCTCCCTCTCTCTGTCTGTCTCTCTGTCTTTCTGTCTCTCTTTGTCTTCCTCTGTCTCTCTCTGTCTCTCTCTGTCTCTGTCATTCTGTCTCTGTATTTCTCTCTCTCTCTCTCTCTCTCTCTCTCTCTCTGTCTCTCTCTCTCTCTCTTGCTCTCTTTCTGTCTTTCTCTGTCTTTCTCTCTGTCTCTCTCTGTCTTTCTCTCTCTGTCTTTCTTTCTCCCTCTCTCTGTCTGTCTTTCTGTCTCTCTTTGTCTTCCTCTGTCTCTCTCTGTCTTTCTCTGTCTCTGTCATTCTGTCTCTGTCTCTCTGTCTGTCTTTCTCTCTCTCTCTGTCTTTCTCTCTCTCTCTCTGTCTTTCTCTCTCTCTCTGTCTTTCTCTCTCTGTCTCTGTCTTTCCCTCTGTCTCTGTCTCTGTCGTCTCTCTCTCTCTCTCTGTCTGCCATTGGCTCTTATATCTGTCACCAGCCGTATGTGACGCTAACACACAAACGCATGCACAGTCGCTCACACGCACACGCACACGGCACCTGCTATAGACCCGGCAGGATTAGCGTGTTGTATAAGTTGTTTATGTCACAGTGTCCTTCTCATTATGCTACCAAGCATGTGTGTGCGTGAATGCATGTGCGTGTTGGAGGGGTGAGGGGGGCACCAAAGCCGTAGAGAGTACTTGGCAGAGTCTCCCTCTCGCTTCATCGCTCCTTCCCAAATCCTATTTGGCAGTGCCAGGCATTCTCTCCCTGGGATCTCCACAGCTCCGGTCTCCAAACGCAGCTTTAAGCCCCTCTCCTGGCTCCCACACTGGGCTTGGAGAGGAGAGAGACGGGGCGCCCAGCACCACCGCCAACGACACAGACACACACCTATTATCATTACGCTGCTACATGCTCCTTCCATGTACACTTACACATGACCTCATTCACATAATCACTAAGTTTAACAAAGTGTCTAAAACCCACATTCATAAAGTCACTCGCTCAATCACAAAGTCAACAAGGTTCGCGCACATACATGTACACTCACTCGCTCATTCACATCTCTTTTGTTTATTTTAAATCCAGTCATTTGATTCGGCTCGACAGTTTATGTGTGCCACGGCTGAGTATTTTGTTCTGATGGATGTTTACTGACTTTCAACACTGCTGGATCCACGACATGGAGCGATGAATTAGAAAATCTGAAGGGTGCATGTTCAACAACACACCACTAGATGGCGGCACATACTCATATTTCATCCTGAACGATTCCTCTAATGCAGGGATCATCAACTCGATTCATTTTTTCTTGAGGGGATGTTCAGGGGGCAGGTACAGGCCGGGTCAACAGGTAGCCTAGCAGTTATGAGCGTCAGGCCACCAGCCCTCTAAAATGACAAGATTGTAAAAATAATTACAAATATTTTGTGGAGTGCAAACAGATATAATGTATGACTGAAACATGATCATAACAAACCTGGCTTACATTTGTATATGATCACGTGTCTCTCTACTATACTTGGAAACATATTTCTTGAATTAAAATCAGATTTCCTGGTGTTTTTACAGTCGATTATGCCCAACAATTGTTACTTTTTTTTAAAATTGGTCAACCGCAGAACGTCATTGGCTGAAGTGCTATCCCTCTGTCCTCCTGTGACAATCTACCTTTCTGGCCCTAAACTGTCTGGTAACACAAGTGAGTCCCTGCATGCTCTTTTACCAAGGCCACTGTCCACAGTGTTTACTCATCATCCTCAGCCAGACATGCTCCCTGGGGTGGTGGAAGTAGACCTACACCTGTCACTACTCTCTAATGAACTGATATTAAACCACCCCAGGCTACATTTAGTACCAGTGGAAAACGCGCAGCACAGGAAAAATCGTTTTAGATCCCACTACCATCTTATTTCCACTGGGAATCAAAACAATGTATGGTTGGGCTAGTGACCTAGTGGCTTAGCCTACATGTTGGGAATAAGCTAAAACACTGATACAGGGTCAGATATTTTTCAATTTCCCTAGATTAAGGTTTGGATTGTGGTTAGGGTAATCTGATGTTAGATATGTTATTCAAAACAGCTTCTATCTCTGTTGCCTTCACATTTCCTCTCTCTTAGATTCAGTCATGGGAAAGTAAACAGCAACCTGAAATGAAGGAGTGAAGCAGACCAGAGTAACCTACCCTGAACTACCCACAGCAGCCACTGCTCCACCAGACCAGACTAACCTACCCTGAACTACCCACAGAAGCCACTGCTCCACCAGACCAGAGTAACCTACCCTGAACTACCCACAGAAGCCACTGCTATCCACTTCCTGTGATGTTGGTTACCCAGTGGCCTATTTACTGCTGGTCTCTCATGCGCTGTGACCTGCACCCCCTCAATTAGACAGCCAGCGGGCAGAGGAGCATTAGCGCTGACCCATTTCCTCCAGTCAACTGGAGCTATGGTGAGCAGTCATCTATGAGATAACCAAGGCAACAACCGAAAGTACAAACACTCCTCCTTGCTATTCATTGGGCCAAACATGAAACCAAACCATCCCATTCTATCTGGCCACCTTGCAGTCCAAACCTAGAACTCAGTTGGGGAACTGGTTTTAGCTTGAGTTAATCTTGGTGCTCTGGGGACAAATTTATTTATTTATTTATTTTTATTTCACCTTTATTTAACCAGGTAGGCAAGTTGAGAACAAGTTCTCATTTACAATTGCGACCTGGCCAAGATAAAGCAAAGCAGCTATCGACACATACAACGACACAGAGTTACACATGGAGTAAAACAAACATACAGTCAATAATACAGTATAAACAAGTCTATATACAATGTGAGCAAATGAGGTGAGATAAGGGAGGAAAGGCAAAAAGACCATGGTGGCAAAGTAGATACAATATAGCAAGTAAAACACTGGAATGGTAGATTTGCAATGGGAGAATGTGCAAAGTAGAAATAAAAATAATGGGGGTGCAAAGGAGCAAAATAAATAAATAAATAACATACAGTAGGGAAAGAGGTAGTTGTTTGGGCTAAATTATAGGTGGGCTATGTACAGGTGCAGTAATCTGTGAGCTGCTCTGACAGTTGGTGCTTAAAGCTAGTGAGGGAGATAAGTGTTTCCAGTTTCAGAGATTTTTGTAGTTCGTTCCAGTCATTGGCAGCAGAGAACTGGAAGGAGAGGCGGCCAAAGAAAGAATTGGTTTTGGGGGTGACTAGAGAGATATACCTGCTGGAGCGTGTGCTACAGGTGGGAGATGCAATGGTGACCAGCGAGCTGAGATAAGGGGGGACTTTACCTAGCAGGGTCTTGTAGATGACATGGAGCCAGTGGGTTTGGCGACGAGTATGAAGCGAGGGCCAGCCAACGAGAGCGTACAGGTCGCAATGGTGGGTAGTATATGGGGCTTTGGTGACAAAACGGATTGCACTGTGATAGACTGCATCCAATTTGTTGAGTAGGGTATTGGAGGCTATTTTGTAAATGACATCGCCAAAGTCGAGGATTGGTAGAATGAATGAATGAATGGTAACCCACCCTCAGTTATACATTCATCACAAAACAATGCCAGCAATACATTTCAAAACCACAACACAACATAGCCTATGTGACTTGTAATACTCGATTAATACTCGATTAAATCAAATCAAATCAAATCAAATTTTATTTGTCACATACACATGGTTAGCAGATGTTAATGCGAGTGTAGCGAAATGCTTGTGCTTCTAGTTCCGACAATGCAGTAATAACCAACAAGTAATCTAACTAACAATTCCAAAACTACTGTCTTATACACAGTGTAAGGGGATAAAGAATATGTACATAAGGATATATGAATGAGTGATGGTACAGAGCAGCATAGGCAGGATACAGTAGATGGTATCGAGTACAGTATATACATGAGGTGAGTATGTAAACAAAGTGGCATAGTTAAAGTGGCTAGTGATACATGTATTACAAAAGGATGCAGTCGATGATATAGAGTAGAGTATATACGTATGCATATGAGATGAATAATGTAGGGTAATAATTAACAGCGACAGCCAGTGCTAGCACATTAGCGCTGGAAGTGCTGGATCCCTATGCATTATTAATAGCATCGATGCTAATTGAAAGTCTTAACTCCACAAATGAAATATCTGGAGCAGACAATCAGACACCCTGGTATTCTGCAGCCAATTAATCTTATTCTGATGGGAGAAGAGGCTATTTTTAATTTGTCTTTCCATATGCTCAGCTCAACAAATACATAGTCATGGGAGTAAGGTGAGAATTGAGTTCTTGTTTACACTCTGAGCAATCCTGGCAAGCAATATGTTATGTCAGGCTGTATGCTAGACTAGAGCAATTAACATGTACTATCTCAATGACAGGCCTAATACATGCATTGTTATGGTTACTTATGGATGAAATAATGTGTGATAGCCTCTCTTCCTCTCTTACACTTAAGGCCATAATTGTTTTGTCTGCTGATGTGAGCGCTCTCTCTCTCTCTCTCTTTCTCTTTCAGTCTTGAAATGATTAACATTTATTTTGCCAAGTTGCCAACAATTACCACATTTGCAGTGTATTGCATTTTATTGTAAATCTATCGATGGGGTGAAATCATAGGGGACTTTTTGCCAAACATTAGTGTCCACGAGGCTAGGGTTTAAAGAGCGTGGAGGTAGGGGAATCCTCATTTTGAAAACAGCAGTGGAGGAAAAAGTACCTAATTTTCAAACTGGAGTAAAAGTGATACCTTCAAAGAAAATGACTCAAGTAAAAGTGAAAGTCATCCAGTAAAATACTTATTGGGTAAAAGTCTGAAAGTATTCGGTTCTAAATATACTTAAGTATGAAAAGTAGAAGTATACATTTAAAATGTCTTATATTAAGCAAACCAGATAACACAATTTTTTGTTTTTTCAATTTACGGCCAGCCATGGGCACAGTTCAACACTCAGACATCATTTACAAACTAAGCATTTGTGTTTAGTGAGTCCGTCCGCCAGATCAGAGGCAGTAGGGACGACCGGGGATGTTCTCTTGTAAAGTGCATGAAATAGACCATTTTCCTGTCCTGCTAAGCATTCAACATGTAACAAGTACTTTTTGGTTTCAGGGAAAAGGAGTAAAAAGTACGTTATTTTCTTTAGGAATGTAGTGGAGTGAAAGTGAAAGTAGTCAAATATATAAATAGTAAAGTAAAGCACAGACACCCCCCAAAAAACGACTTAAGTAGTACTTAGAAATACTTTTACTAATGTACTTTACACCACTGGAAAGCAGGTTACGGAAACATGTGGTAGTACACAGGGGAATGTCTCCTAAAATTACACCATTTTTTACACAAACTTCAGCTGAAGGGAAACCAACCCAGCCAGCAAAATGCTAATTCACATCATAAAAAATGTATGTAGACTAAACCTGAAATAGATGGATTTTAGGCCTATATCAATTATTGACAAAAAACTCTTCAAATAGAATATGACTATGCGACCACAGCCGGCAGATTGAAAATCACTGCATGAATTCCCTTTCCCAGAAATGGAAAAGGGGTTTAGGCTATATCAAAGACTGTACTGTGTTTCTAACAATGTCCTCAATGTTTGAAGGCAGGCGCAATCAGGTGGGACCATTCTAGCCAATGAGAGGGCAGATACGTGTGTGAACAACAGGCACAACTAATATCCCTTTCACACACAGTCTGTGCGAATGTTTTTTTTCATGAACACTAGTAATGTTTAACACCTCCTGAATTTGAACTGCAAACAGCCCTCATGGTTTAACAACATCCCCCACCTCCCTCCAGATTTGCCAGTTACCACTGATACAGATCCCTTGCCTTTTTAATCTAAAATACCCCATAATGACAAAGCGAAAACAGGTTTTTATCATTTTTTGCAAATGTATTAAAAATAAAAAACAGAAATACCTTCTTTACATACAATAAGTATTCAGACCCTTTGCTATGAGACTGGAAGTTGAGCTCAGGTGCATCTGGTTTCCATTGATCATCCTTGAGGTATCATCCTTGAAGTACCCCCCTGTCTACATTGACGGGACAGCAGTGGAGAAGGTGGAACGTTTTAAGTTCCTCCGCGTACACATCACGGACAATCTGAAATGGTCCACCCACACAGCCAGTGTGGTGAAGAAGGAGCAACAGCAGGTGAAGGAAGAACAACAGGCGCAACAGTGCCTCTTCAACCTCAGGAGTCTGAAGAAATTTGGCTTGTCACCTAAAACCCTCACAAACTTACAATTGAGAGCATCCTATCGGGCTGTATCACCGCCTGGTACGGCAACTGCACCGCCCACAACCGAAAGGCTCTCCTTTGCAATACACTGCAAGAATGGTGTGGTCTGCACAACGCATCACCGGGGAAAACTACCTGCCCTCCAGGACACCTACAGCACCCGATGTCACAGGAAGGCCAAAAAGATTATCTAGGACCACAACCACCCGAGCCACTGCCTGTTAACGCCGCTACCATCCAGAAAGCGAGGTCAGTACAGGTGCATCAAAGCTGGGACTGAGCGACTGAAAAACAGCTTCTATCTCTAGGCTGTTAAACAGCCATTACTAACACAAAGAGGCTGCTGCCTACATACACTCGAAATCATTGGCCACTTTAATAAATGGATCACTAGTCACCTTAATAATGTTTACATTTCTTGCATTACTCATCTCATATGTATATACTGTATTCCATACCATCTATTGCATCTTGCCTATGTCGCTTGGTCATCGCTTATCCATATATTTATATGTACATATTCTTATTCCATCCCTTTACTTAGATTTGTGTGTATTAGGTAGTTGTTGTGGAATTGTTAGATTACTTGTTAGATATTACTATCGGAACTAGAAGCACAAGCATTTCGCTACACTCGCATTAACATCTGCTACCAGTAGAATTTGATTTGATTTGATTTGATATCTCCCTCCTCCTCCCCTCAGTCTCTTTTACATTCATCTCGTCTCCCTTTCACTTTCCATTCTTCCTTGTCCTCCCTATCTCTTCCTCTCTCTCGTCCCTTCATCTACACAGAACAATACCTTATTAAGCCTTCAGGGCCTTTACAATGGGTGTGGTTGGCAGCAGGTTTATCAGTTGATGATTCCCACCAGGAGCAAAGACACATACGTAGAAATATAATATTAGTATCCTGGTCACTTCAACAACAAAAACACTTATTCACACACACACACTCACACACACACACACACACACACACACACACACACACACACACACACACACAGGGGTCGGAGACAGGGGACAGTAGAGAGAGAAATTGGGGAGAAGGAGAGAAAGACGGAGCGAGGGGGGAGCCAGAGACAGTGGAGCAACAGGGGGAGGAGATAGAGACTGGGGTGCGACAGGGGGAGGAGATAGAGACAGTGGAGCAACAGGGGGAGGAGATAGAGACTGGGGTGCGACAGGGGGAGGATATAGAGACTGGGGTGCGACAGGGGGAGGAGATAGAGACTGGGGTGCGACAGGGGGAGGAGATAGAGACTGGGGTGCGACAGGGGGAGGAGATAGAGACAGGGGTGCGACAGGGGGAGGAGATAGAGACTGGGGTGCGACAGGGGGAGGAGATAGAGACTGGGGTGCGACAGGGGGAGGAGATAGAGACTGGGGTGCGACAGGGGGAGGAGATAGAGACTGGGGTGCGACAGGGGGAGGAGATAGAGACTGGGGTGCGACAGGGGCCAAGGAAAGAAGAAAATGAAACAAAACAAGGGGGAAGTGGGTGTGTGTTTCAGGATGTTAACATTGAAAGACTTCCAAGTATACATACATCATGTATAGTCTTGTACCTGTAGATTATATGTTTGAGAGTGAGAGACAGTGGCTTGGGAAAACAACGGCAGATGTGAAATACATCCACCAAACAGAGAACCATAAAACATGTGTAGACTCCATTTAAAGCTCTAAAACATTTCTCTTAGCCAGTCTAACACCAGATATATAATCCTATTCATCCTTGACTCTGAGAAGCCATGCTAACTCACTATGTTGTACATATGAAAGGGGTAAACCTGCAAGAAAGTGGTAAATAGGGGGCTGTTTGAAAGGGGTCAACATTGCTATTTGAAAGGGGTCATTATAAACATTGCTGTTTGAAAGGGGTCATTATAAACATTGCTGTTTGAAAGGGGTCATTATAAACATTGCTGTTTGAAAGGGGTCATATCAACATTGCTGTTTGAAAGGGGTCATTATAAACATTGCTGTTTGAAAGGGGTCATTATAAACATTGCTGTTTGAAAGGGGTCATATCAACATTGCTGTTTGAAAGGGGTCATATCAACATTGCTGTTTGAAAGGGGTCATTATCAACATTGCTGTTTGAAAGGGGTCATATCAACATTGCTGTTTGAAAGGGGTCATATCAACATTGCTGTTTGAAAGGGGTCATTATAAACATTGCTGTTTGAAAGGGGTCATTATAAACATTGCTGTTTGAAAGGGGTCATATCAACATTGCTGTTTGAAAGGGGTCATTATAAACATTGCTGTTTGAAAGGGGTCATATCAACATTGCTGTTTGAAAGGGGTCATATCAACATTGCTGTTTGAAAGGGGTCATTATAAACATTGCTGTTTGAAAGGGGTCATATCAACATTGCTGTTTGAAAGGGGTCATATCAACATTGCTGTTTGAAAGGGGTCATATCAACATTGCTATTTGAAAGGGGTCATTATAAACATTGCTGTTTGAAAAGGGTCATATCAACATTGCTGTTTGAAAGGGGTCATTATAAACATTGCTGTTTGAAAGGGGTCATATCAACATTGCTGTTTGAAAGGGGTCATTATAAACATTGCTGTTTGAAAGGGGTCATATCAACATTGCTGTTTGAAAGAGGTCATATCAACATTGCTGTTTGAAAGGGGTCATTATCAACATTGCTGTTTGAAAGGGGTCATTATAAACATTGCTGTTTGAAAGGGGTCATTATAAACATTGCTGTTTGAAAGGGGTCATATCAACATTGCTGTTTGAAAGGGGTCATTATAAACATTGCTGTTTGAAAGGGGTCATTATCAACATTGCTGTTTGAAAGGGGTCATATCAACATTGCTGTTTGAAAGGGGTCATATCAACATTGCTGTTTGAAAGGGGTAATTATCAACATTGCTGTTTGAAAGGGGTCATATATACATTGCTGTTTGAAAGGGGTCATATCAACATTGCTGTTTGAAAGGGGTCATTATAAACATTGCTGTTTGAAAGGGGTCATTATAAACATTGCTGTTTGAAAGGGGTCATATCAACATTGCTGTTTGAAAGGGGTCATTATAAACATTGCTGTTTGAAAGGGGTCATATCAACATTGCTGTTTGAAAGGGGTCATATCAACATTGCTGTTTGAAAGGGGTCATTATAAACATTGCTGTTTGAAAGGGGTCATTATAAACATTGCTGTTTGAAAGGGGTCATATCAACATTGCTGTTTGAAAGGGGTCATTATAAACATTGCTGTTTGAAAGGGGTCATATCAACATTGCTGTTTGAAAGGGGTCATATCAACATTGCTGTTTGAAAGGGGTCATATCAACATTGCTGTTTGAAAGGGGTCATTATAAACATTGCTGTTTGAAAGGGGTCATTATAAACATTGCTGTTTGAAAGTGGTCATATAAACATTGCTGTTTGAAAGGGGTCATATCAACATTGCTGTTTGAAAGGGGTCATTATCAACATTGCTGTTTGAAAGGGGTCATTATAAACATTGCTGTTTGAAAGGGGTCATATCAACATTGCTGTTTGAAAGGGGTCATTATAAACATTGCTGTTTGAAAGGGGTCATATCAACATTGCTGTTTGAAAGGGGTCATATCAACATTGCTGTTTGAAAGGGGTCATTATCAACATTGCTGTTTGAAAGGGGTCATATCAACATTGCTGTTTGAAAGGGGTCATTATAAACATTGATGTTTGAAAGGGGTCATTATAAACATTGCTGTTTGAAAGGGGTCATATCAACATTGCTGTTTGAAAGGGGTCATTATAAACATTGCTGTTTGAAAGGGGTCATATCAACATTGCTGTTTGAAAGGGGTCATATCAACATTGCTGTTTGAAAGGGGTCATTATAAACATTGCTGTTTGAAAGGGGTCATTATAAACATTGCTGTTTGAAAGGGGTCATATCAACATTGCTGTTTGAAAGGGGTCATATCAACATTGCTGTTTGAAAGGGGTCATTATAAACATTGCTGTTTGAAAGGGGTCATATCAACATTGCTGTTTGAAAGGGGTCATATCAACATTGCTGTTTGAAAGGGGTCATTATAAACATTGCTGTTTGAAAGGGGTCATATCAACATTGCTGTTTGAAAGGGGTCATTATAAACATTGCTGTTTGAAAGGGGTCATTATAAACATTGCTGTTTGAAAGGGGTCATTATAAACATTGCTGTTTGAAAGGGGTCATATCAACATTGCTGTTTGAAAGGGGTCATTATAAACATTGCTGTTTGAAAGGGGTCATATCAACATTGCTGTTTGAAAGGGGTCATTATAAACATTGCTGTTTGAAAGGGGTCATATCAACATTGCTGTTTGAAAGGGGTCATATCAACATTGCTGTTTGAAAGGGGTCATATCAACATTGCTGTTTGAAAGGGGTCATATCAACATTGCTGTTTGAAAGGGGTCATATCAACATTGCTGTTTGAAAGGGGTCATATCAACATTGCTGTTTGAAAGGGGTCATTATCAACATTGCTGTTTGAAAGGGGTCATATCAACATTGCTGTTTGAAAGGGGTCATATCAACATTGCTGTTTGAAAGGGGTCATATCAACATTGCTGTTTGAAAGGGGTCATTATAAACATTGCTGTTTGAAAGGGGTCATTATAAACATTGCTGTTTGAAAGGGGTCATATCAACATTGCTGTTTGAAAGGGGTCATTATAAACATTGCTGTTTGAAAGGGGTCATATCAACATTGCTGTTTGAAAGGGGTCATTATAAACATTGCTGTTTGAAAGGGGTCATATCAACATTGCTGTTTGAAAGGGGTCATTATAAACATTGCTGTTTGAAAGGGGTCATATCAACATTGCTGTTTGAAAGGGGTCATTATAAACATTGCTGTTTGAAAGGGGTCATATCAACATTGCTGTTTGAAAGGGGTCATTATAAACATTGCTGTTTGAAAGGGGTCATTATAAACATTGCTGTTTGAAAGGGGTCATTGTAAACATTGCTGTTTGAAAGGGGTCATTATAAACATTGCTGTTTGAAAGGGGTCATATCAACATTGCTGTTTGAAAGGGGTCATTATAAACATTGCTGTTTGAAAGGGGTCATATCAACATTGCTGTTTGAAAGGGGTCATATCAACATTGCTGTTTGAAAGGGGTCATATCAACATTGCTGTTTGAAAGGGGTCATATCAACATTGCTGTTTGAAAAGGGTCAACATTGCTGTTTGAAAGGGGTCATTATAAACATTGCTGTTTGAAAGGGGTCATTATAAACATTGCTGTTTGAAAGGGGTCATATCAACATTGCTGTTTGAAAGGGGTCATATCAACATTGCTGTTTGAAAGGGGTCATATCAACATTGCTGTTTGAAAGGGGTCATTATAAACATTGCTGTTTGAAAGGGGTCATATCAACATTGTTGTTTGAAAGGGGTCATTATAAACATTGCTGTTTGAAAGGGGTCATTATAAACATTGCTGTTTGAAAGGGGTCATATCAACATTGCTGTTTGAAAGGGGTCATTATCAACATTGCTGTTTGAAAGGGGTAATATCAACATTGCTGTTTGAAAGGGGTCATATCAACATTGCTGTTTGAAAGGGGTCATATCAACATTGCTGTTTGAAAGGGGTCATATCAACATTGCTGTTTGAAAGGGGTCATATCAACATTGCTGTTTGAAAAGGGTCAACATTGCTGTTTGAAAGGGGTCATATCAACATTGCTGTTTGAAAGGGGTCATATCAACATTGCTGTTTGAAAGGGGTCATTATAAACATTGCTGTTTGAAAGGGGTCATTATAAACATTGCTGTTTGAAAGGGGTCATATCAACATTGCTGTTTGAAAGGGGTCATATCAACATTGCTGTTTGAAAGGGGTCATATCAACATTGCTGTTTGAAAGGGGTCATATCAACATTGCTGTTTGAAAGGGGTCATTATAAACATTGCTGTTTGAAAGGGGTCATTATCAACATTGCTGTTTGAAAGGGGTCATTATCAACATTGCTGTTTGAAAGGGGTCATATCAACATTGCTGTTTGAAAGGGGTCATATCAACATTGCTGTTTGAAAGGGGTCATATCAACATTGCTGTTTGAAAGGGGTCATATCAACATTGCTGTTTGAAAGGGGTCATATCAACATTGCTGTTTGAAAGGGGTCATATCAACATTGCTGTTTGAAAAGGGTCAACATTGCTGTTTGAAAGGGGTCATATCAACATTGCTGTTTGAAAGGGGTCATTATCAACATTGCTGTTTGAAAGGGGTCATTATAAACATTGCTGTTTGAAAGGGGTCATTATCAACATTGCTGTTTGAAAGGGGTCATATCAACATTGCTGTTTGAAAAGGGTCAACATTGCTGTTTGAAAGGGGTCATATCAACATTGCTGTTTGAAAGGGGTCATTATCAACATTGCTGTTTGAAAGGGGTCATTATAAACATTGCTGTTTGAAAGGGGTCATATCAACATTGCTGTTTGAAAGGGGTCATTATCAACAATGCTGTTTGAAAGGGGTCATATCAACATTGCTGTTTGAAAGGGGTCATATCAACATTGCTGTTTGAAAGGGGTCATATCAACATTGCTGTTTGAAAGGGGTCATATCAACATTGCTGTTTGAAAGGGGTCATATCAACATTGCTGTTTGAAAGGGGTCATTATAAACATTGCTGTTTGAAAGGGGTCATATCAACATTGCTGTTTGAAAGGGGTCATTATCAACATTGCTGTTTGAAAGGGTTCATATCAACATTGCTGTTTGAAAGGGGTCATATCAACATTGCTGTTTGAAAGGGGTCATTATAAACATTGCTGTTTGAAAGGGGTCATTATAAACATTGCTGTTTGAAAGGGGTCATTATAAACATTGATGTTTGAAAGGGGTCATATCAACATTGCTGTTTGAAAGGGGTCATATCAACATTGCTGTTTGAAAGGGGTCATTATAAACATTGCTGTATGAAAGGGGTCATATCAACATTGCTGTTTGAAAGGGGTCATTATAAACATTGCTGTTTGAAAGGGGTCATTATAAACATTGCCTTGTATTTTGTACAGGTAATATACCACATCTTCTGAAATGGGTATAGGTCGTTTTTTCCTAAAGTTGCCAGAATGCCAGGGGCGTTACTAGGATTTGAAAACATTCAGGGATTAGCCCAAAGCCAGTAGGGGCATTTTCGACCAAATGTCAACGGCTAAATGCATGAATTCGGTGCACCATGAGATGAACATTGAGCGATTAGAACATTGAGAGATTCGATTTTTTGGAGGTAACTTGCACCTTCCCACCTGCCACAGCAGACACTGCCAGTACTCAATTAAAGTTGTAATTGTGGGTCTCTATACTCTGGAACCCTTTCTACTTATGGAACACTCTCTACTCTGGAACACTCTCTACTCTGGAACACTCTAAACTCTGGAACACTCTCACTCTGGAACACTCTCTACTCTGGAACACTCTACTCTGGAACACTCTAAACTCTGGAACACTCTCTACTCTGGAACACTCTCTACTCTGGAACACTCTCTACTCTGGAACACTCTCTACTCTGGAACGCTCTCTACTCTGGAACTCTCTCTACTCTGGAACGCTCTCTACTCTGGAACACTCTAAACTCTGGAACACTCTAAACTCTGGAACACTCTAAACTCTGGAACACTCTACTCTGGAACACTCTAAACTCTGGAACACTCTCACTCTGGAACACTCTCTACTCTGGAACACTACTCTGGAACACTCTAAACTCTGGAACACTCTCTACTCTGGAACACTCTCTACTCTGGAACACTCTCTACTCTGGAACGCTCTCTACTCTGGAACACTCTCTACTCTGGAACGCTCTCTACTCTGGAACACTCTAAACTCTGGAACACTCTAAACTCTGGAACACTCTAAACTCTGGAACACTCTAAACTCTGGAACACTCTACTCTGGAACACTCTCTACTCTGGAACACTCTCTACTCTGGAACACTATCCATCACCTATTCTTCTGTTGCTGTCTGTGTCTTGTCTGTTGCTGTCTGTGTCTTGTCTGTTGCTGTCTGTGTCTTGTCTGTTGCTGTCTGTGTCTTGTCTGTTGCTGTCTGTGTCTTGTCTGGTGTCTCTCTCCATCACCTATTCTTCTGTTGCTGTCTGTGTCTTGTCTGGTGTCTCTCTCCATCACCTATTCTTCTGTTGCTGTCTCTGTGTCTTGTCTGGTGTCTCTCTCCCTCACTTATTCTTCTGTTATTAAGTCTTATCTGGTGTCTCTCTCCATCACCTTTTCTTCTGTTATTAAGTCTTCTCTGGTGTCTCTCTCCATCACCTATTCTTCTGTTGCTGTCTCTGTGTCTTGTCTGGTGTCTCTCTCCATCACCTATTCTTCTGTTATTAAGTCTTATCTGGTGTCTCTCTCCATCACCTATTCTTCTGTTATTAAGTCTTATCTGGTGTCTCTCTCCATCATATCCTACTCTTCTGTTGCTGTATGTCTTGTCTGGTGTGTCTCTTTACTCTTGCAATCCAAAACGTTCAATATGATACTGGGGTAGTTTAACTGGTTTTGGGCCTGTGTCTGGGTCATCCTCTTCCTTACCAGTTCCCCCTGGCTGATGCTGTTCTAACTCTGAATTGATAATTACCTCTGTCCTGCGAGATGTTGGCATGTGCGCAGGATTGAAACAAACCCAATCTTAATTTACGTTGTGATGCAGTCACAACCACAAGTCTCGCAGTCACAACCACAAGTCTGGTTTTGGACGAGACTGACTTTATGACCAAAATTATCCTATTTACACTTTGTAGTCAATTTTAACAGTGGAATAAATGTTTGTGGCTCTTATCGATGCCACATGGACTGTTTTCTAAATGACAAATTGACAGGACCAGGGCAACTCAACTGTAATGAAAAATACAAGTGTCTGAAACACAACTCTTTTTTTGTACCTTTATTTAACTAGGCAAGTCAGTTAAGAACACATTCTTATTTTCAATGACAGTCTAGGAACAGTGGGTTAACTGCCTTGTTCAGGGGCATAACGACAGATTTTTACCTTGTCAGCTCAGGGATCTAATCTTGCAACCTTTGGTTACTAGTTCAATGCTCTAACCACTAGGCTACCCTACTGCCACCCGGCTACCCTGCTGCACTAGGCTACCCTGCCTCCCCACTCTAAATATGACAGATAAGAATAAGCATCCTAGGCTATATGAATATAACGAGACATGAGCCCCCCAAAATACCTGTAGACTGGAATAAGTTATAAGACCTCTGAAATGGTTCATGAAATTAAATGGTTCATTTAATTTCGTCAGTTCTTCCAGCTAATGTGAGATTTTTTAGATTTACATACCATTTGAGGATGCAGAACTTAACAAAGTTAACCATTTTCACTGTAGTGTCCAAAACATCTTTCAAGCTGTCAGACATTCCCTTGGCAGCAAGAGCCTCTTGGTGGATGCTGCAGTGTACCCAAGTGACGTTGGGAGCAACTGCTTGCACATTACCACTCCAGCATGTCTCCCTGTCATGGCTTTTGAGCACCATCAGTACAGATACCAACATGAGCAGCAGCTACGCTTGGCTACATATGGACTGTTAGTGGAATTCCCTGGAGAGAGTAACGGTTAATGTGATTGGATGTTAATTATTTGACTGGGCTACCTAGTGTTGTTATTTGTGTTGTTCTTTTTTTAGAACACTAGATGGTTTAATTAGATTTTTTGGCAGTGAAACGAGGCTACTCAGGCGAGAAAAAAACCTCACCCAAATGTATAGCCCCATTGGAAAATATAAATGTTTGGAAATGTGAAGAATTATTATAATTATTTTGAATGTGAATCACATTTCTATTTGGTGTACCTCCGATGCACAGCCACAGAGTCAGAACAGCTTTCCCATTTTGACATCAATAGGCGGATATCCCAGCCGATCACAACACTGGTGGATAAGTAATTATTTCACTATTACTGCATATATATTATGGACCTTTTCTGAAATTACAATGCAAAAAAATAAATCCTATGTGTAGCACCTTTAACATCTCAAAAACGCAACAACAATAGGAAGTAAGTAGCTAAGTGAATAACAAGAGTAATAAACATGAATAATTGAAAGAAAAGCACATTTTTGTCCATTAAAATAACATCAAATTGATCAGAAATACAGTGTAGACATTGTTAATGTTGTAAATGACTATCGTAGCTGGAAACAGAATAATATATTTTAAGGAATATCTACATAGGCGTACAGAGGCCCATTATCAGCAACCATCATACCTTTGTTCCAATGACACATTGTGTTAGCTAATCCAAGATTACCATTTTAAAAGGCTAAATAATCATTAGAAAACCCTTTTGCAATCATGTTGCACAGCTGAAAACTGTTGTTCTGAATAAAGAAGCAATAAAACTGGCCTTCTTGAGACTAGTTGAGTATCTGGAGTATCAGCATTTGTGGGTTTGATTACAAACTCAAAATGGCCAGAAACAAATAACTTTCTACTGAAACTCTGCAGTCTATTCTTGTGCTGAGAAATGAAGGCTATTCCATGCGAGAAATTGCCAAGAAACTGAACATCTTGTACAACGCTGTGTACTACTCCCTTACAGAACAGCGCAAACTGGCTACAACCAGAATAGAAATAGGAGTGGGAAGCCCCGGTGCACAACTGAGCAAGAGGACATTAGAGTGTCTAGTTAGAGTGTCTACATTAGAGTTTCTAGTTTGAGAAACAGACACCTCACAATTCCTCAACTAGCAGCTTCATTAAATAGTACCCGCAAAACACCTGTCTCAATGTCAACAGTGAAGCGGCGACTCCGGGATGCTGGCCTTCTAGGCAGAGTTGCAAAGAAAAAGCCATATCTCAGACTGGCCATTAAATATAAAATATTAAGATGGGCAAAAGAACACAGACACTGGACAGAGGAACTCTGCCTAGGCCAGAATCCCGGGGTCGCCCCTTCACTGTTGATGTTGAGACTGGTGTTTTGCGGGTACTATTTAATGAAGCTCAACAGTTTCCCGAGTGTATCAAGACTGGTCCTCCACCCAAAGGACATCCAGCCAACTTGACACAACTGTGGGAAGCACTGGAGTCAACATGGGCAAGAATCCCTGTGGAATGCTTTTGACACCTCGTAGAGTCCATGCCCCAACGAATTGAGGCTGGGGGTGCAACTCAATATTAGGAAGGTGAGAGAGAGCCTCAAATTTCACATTTTTTTTTTTTTATTTTTTTTTTTACATTAATTTGTACATATCCACTGTATACATGAAATGCGGTAAAGTTTGTTCCTGTTTTAGCAATGTCTTTGGTCATGTTCGTGTGGGTCAAACAAACCTCCTGAATGGTTGGTTGACAGTAGAACATCCCACAATGCAGGTGATGGCAGTATGAAGTTGGTGCAGAGCAACTGCAGAAACTTTCAGTCGACTGAAGTCAAAACTTCTTGACCTTTAATCTCCCAAGTGGCACAGCAGTCTAAAGCACTGCATCACAGTGTTACAGGTGTCAATACAGACCCTGGTTCAATCCTGGGCTGTATCAAAACTGTGATTGGGAGTCTCATAGGGAGGCGCACAATTGGTCCAACATCATCCGTGTTAGGGGAGGGTGGTCATTGTAAACACAAATGTATTCTTAACTGACTTGCCTAGTTAAATAAAGGTGAAACAATCACATGATTTTTGTTAAGTTCATGCAGTCAACATCTAGGCACAAGTCAAATAATTGTATCTACATAATGCAACACACTTTGGAAGGCTGTGGGTGACCAAACAAAGTGATACACTTGAACATGCCCATTGACAAACACAAGTACTGTAAGGGGTCGAAGGGTCAAGGGACTTGAGTGGTCCACTGAGTTGTAAAATCTCGACCAATCACAGCAGGCACTACATCACTCCAGGTGCTTCTTGCAGTGACTGCTATTGCCTAGCGCAGTATACTGTATTGTTTAAATTCTTGCATAGCGCAAGTGATGTGTGGTTATGGAAACTCATCAGACTGAAATGTAATTTTTTTTTTTTTATCTATAAAATAAATGTTGACCATCAAAAGGTATGGATGGGGCTGGATCAAAAACACCTGGGGCTAATGCCCCGGAAGCCCAGACCTAACGACACCACTGCATAATGCCACGTGCATCCACTTTTTTGTAACAGCCTAAACATTACGAAACTTCTATTTCGATCACATAAGCCTCACATAATTCGACACGATAGACCTCCATACAAAAAAAGGTCTTATCTCACGCGAACAGATTTTGGGCGGAGTAAATTGCCTCTTCCTCTCTCGAATAAACCGTTATGTCGCACACAGATTCATTTTCATTGAAATCAGCATGGGGGTGAAAGAAATTGCACTACGCAGGCGCAGCATTCTGACGTATGGAGGCAAACAGCTATTCGTATGTGCACCATAACAGAGCAAAAAGAGAGCGGGACTGGAGGAAAAGACAAATGAAAATACATTTATAGAAGGAAAAGAAGAAGAAAAACCACAAAGGAGAACCAGTGAAAATTAACTCTTCAAGCATTTTCAATTATCAGTTTAGGAAACTTTTATTCGTTGTGAAAAAAGGGACATTCCCGAAAACGATTGCCGCGTTCATGTGCTAGTCAGAACTTGTTAACTGGTTGAATTTCTACATGTGCCACGTTCAACCAGGTTGCAACTCGAAAAATGTCAGAGTTTCCCAGTTCCGACTAACGCGTGAACGCAGCATAAGCGGCAAGAATAGCTGCATCACATTACTCCGTTGCATGGCTGTCCAAAATTACATGAAAATCAAAACAGCCAACTAAAAGACCGCTGCTTTCTCGCGCTCATATAGATGGAGAGACAGAGCGCTCGTGAGCGATGGATGCGTGGATAGAGATGAACATTGGGTAGCGTCGGTAAAGATCCAAGGAGACTGGAAAGTGGACAGTAAATAATTGCAAACGGGGAGCTGTCAAAAGAATGGATTTTAGCGTGCTACGGAATCTCATCAGCAGATACGTAAGTAGCGGATCGATCAACGCCGCAATGTTACATTGTATTCCAGTAACATCTGCAGCTAACATTCTGTTACATATTCGTTACATATTAACTAACATCACAACATTGTTCACTTTTTGAAACACAGACGTGGGTTGTTTAGGCCGGAAAACATGTGATCAAAGGTTTGTCACAGCAAAACGGCAGTGGAAATGGACTCCCGCCAGGCGTCGGTACTTTGTTTTCGAGCTGAATTTCGGAAGTGCCAGAAAAGTCCAGATGTATTGGAAGAGTGTGAGGAATTGAGATCAACTTGGCTGGTCGTTTTCTTTCCCAGAGGCCAGAAACAACACACCTGATATAATTGTCTAATCAACTTGCTCTTTATGTAAACCAGGTGTGTTGGTGCAGGGCAAGAAAGAAACGCTTCAAGTAGTTTATCCGTTCAAGAGGCTTTATTGGCATGGAAACATATGTTAACATTGCCAACACAAATTAAACAATATACAAAAGTGAAATAAACAAAAGTGAAATAACAGTAAACATTACTCACAGAAGTTCCAAAAGACTAAAGACATTACAAATGTCATATTATGTATATATATACACAGTGTTGTAATGATGAGCACATGGTTAAAGTACAAAAGGGAAAATAAATATATAAATATGGGTTGTATTTACAATGGTGTTTGTTCACTGGTTGCCCTTTTCTTGTGGCACAGGTCACAAATCCTGCTACTGTGATTGCACACTTAGGTATTTCACCCAATAGATATGAGTTGATCAAAATCAGGATTGTTTTAGAATTCTTTGTGGATCTGAGGGAAATATGTGTCTCCAATATGGTCATACATTTGGCAGGAGGTTAGGAAGTGCAGCTCAGTTTCCACCTCGTTTTGTTCTTGAGAGCCAGGTATGCCTATGTCGGCCTTTGTCAATAACAAGGCTATGCTCACTGAGACTGTATAGACAGTAGTCAAAGCTTTCCTTAAGTCAAATCAAATCCAATTTTATTTGTCACATACACATGGTTAGCAGATGTTAATGCGAGTGTCGCGAAATGCTTGTGCCTCTAGTTCCAACCATGCAGTAATATCTAACAAGTAATCTAGCCTAACAATTTCACAACAACTACCTTATACACACAAGTGTAAAGGAATGAATAATAATATATACATAAAAATATATGAATGAGTGATGGCTAAACGGCATAGGCAAGATACAGTAGATGGTACAGAGTACAGTATATACATATGAGATGAGTAATGTAGGGTATGCAAACATTATATAAAGTGGCATTGTTTAAAGTGGCTAGTGATACATTTATTACATCAATTTTTCCATTATTAAAGTGGCTATTGTTGAGTCAGTATGTTGGCAGCAGCCACTCAATGTTAGTGATGGCTGTTTAACAGTCTGATGGCCTTGAGATAGAAGCTGTTTTTCAGTCTCTCGGTCCCCACTTTCATGCACCTGTACTGACCTCGCCTTCTGGATGATAGCGGGGTGAACAGGCAGTGGCTCGGGTGGTTGTTGTCCTCTATGATCTTTTTGGCCTTCCTGTGACATCGGGTGTTGTAGGTGTCCTGGGGGGAAGGTAGTTTGCCCCCGGTGATGCATTGTGCAGACCTCACTACCCTCTGGAGAGCCTTATGGTTATGGGTGCAGCAATTGCCGTACCAGGCGGTGATACAGCCCGACAGGATGCTCTCGATTGTGCATCTGTAAAAGTTTGTGAGTGTTTTTGGGTCAAACTGTGAGTAAGTTTGGGTCAGTCACAGTGGTCAGGTATTTCTGCCGCTGTGTACTCTGTTTAGGGCCAAATAGCATTCTAGTTTACTCAGTTTTTTTTTTTTGTTAATTATTTCCAATGTGTCAAGTAATTCTCTTTTTGTTTTCTCATGATTTGATGATTTGGTTGGGTCTAATTGTGTTGTTGTCTTGGGGCTCAGTGGGATCTGTTTGTGAACAGAGCCCCAGGACCAGCTTGCATAGGGGACTCTTCTCCAGGTTCATCTCTCTGTAGGTGATTGCTTTGTTATGGAAGGTTTGGGAATCGCTTCCTTTTTAGGTGGTTGTAGAATTTAACAGCTCTTTTTTGGATTTTGATAATTAGCGGCCTAATTCTGCTCTGCGTGCATTATTTGGTGTTTTGCATTGTACACAGAGGATATTTCTGCAGAATTCTGCATGCAGTATCAATTTGGTGTTTGTCCCGTTTTGTGAATTCTTGGTTGGTGAGCAGACATCACAACCACAAAGGGCAATGGGTTCTAGAACTGATTCAATCATTTTTAGCCAGATCCTAATTGGTACTTCAAATGTTATGTTCCTTTTGATGGCATAGAAGGTCCAGGTCTGAGAATCTTTGCAGAAGATCTAGGTGCTGCTGTAGGCCCTCCTTGGTTGGGGACAGATCTAGGTGCTGCTGTAGGCCCTCCTTGGTTGGGGACAGATCTAGGTGCTGCTGTAGATCCTCCTTGGTTGGGGACAGATCTAGGTGCTGCTGTAGGCCCTCCTTGGTTGGGGACAGATCTAGGTGCTGCTGTAGGCCCTCCTTGGTTGGGGACAGATCTAGGTGCTGCTGTAGGCCCTCCTTGGTTGGTGACAGAAGCACCAGATCATCAGTAGACATTTGACTTCAGATTCTAGTCGGGTGAGGCCGGGTGCTGCAGACTGTTCTAGTGCCCTCACCAATTCGGTGATATAAAAAAAACATGTCTTCCCACAGGGCCATATGTCTTCAATATATTGTTGTTGACGCATATCCCAAACAAACCAAAACAAAGGCAAAGTCTTCTCATGCTTTGTTGATTTCAAAAAAGCTTTGACTCAATTTGGCATGAGGGTCTGCTATACAAACTGATGGAAAATGGCGTTGGGGAAAAAACATACGACATTATAAAATCCATGTACACAAACACCAAGTGTGTGGTTAAAATTTGCAAAAAAAACATGTCTTCCCACAGGGCCACAGGGCCATATGTCTTCAACATACCTACAGTTTTTTTTGCAAATTTTAACCACACACTTGGTGTTTGTGTACATGGATTTTATAATGTCGTATGTTTTTTCCCCAACGCCATTTTCCATCAGTTTGTATAGCAGACCCTCATGCCAAATTGAGTCAAAGCTTTTTTGAAATCAACAAAGCATGAGAAGACTTTGCCTTTGTTTTGGTTTGTTTGTTGGTCAATTAGGGTGTGCAGGGTGAATACCTGGTCTCTCGTATGATAATTTGGTGAAAAGCCAATTTGACATTTGCTCAGTACATTGTTTTCACTGATAAAATATACAAGTCTGCTATTAATGGTAATGCAGAGGATTTTCCCAAGGTTGTTGTTGACGCATATCCCACGGTAGTTATTGGGGTCAAATTTGTCTCAACTTTTGTGGTTTGGGGTGATCAGTCCTTGGTTCCAAATATTGGGGAAGATGCCAGAGCTAAGGATGATGTTAGTTTTTTTTTAGTATAGCCAATTGGAATTTGTTGTCTGTATATTTGATCATTTCATTGAGGATACCATCAACACAACAGTCCTTTTTGGGTTGGAGGGTTTTTATTTTGTCCTGTAGTTCATTCAAGGTAATTGGAGAATGCATTGGGTTCTGGTAATCTTTATCTCTCTCTTGCTCTCCTTCACATACACCCACACACACATGCACAATTTTGAAATGGAAAAAGAGGGTAAAAACATTTATAATGGCTTATTACTGACAGTTACCAAAGAGACCAACTAAAAGAGTGAGCATGATTGAAGGCCAACTGCTCCGCTTTTAAATGGCCTATGAGGCATCAATATGAGTCAGAAACAAACATTTTAGTGTCAAAATTGACTACAAAGTGTTTTGTCCAAAACTGAGTTTTGTGAGTTCGTCACAATTTACTGGAGGGTTTGGTACAACAGGGTTCTGCAGCCTTTTCTTGTCCAGGGACCCCCTTCCAGGAAAACCGGTGACACAGAAAACCCCATCATACGTTAGCAAAAATATTTTTTTCTTGTCTTGTGTTATCATTAGGTGAATGTTAATGGCAAGTAGAAGTAATCATCATTTTAAAATGAATAGATTTGGTTGATAGTTTTTCACTATTTGGAAGAGGAAATGAAAACTCTACAATTAGCTAGAAAGGTAACTCCAAACACATTTTCACTATGAGCAGCTGTTTAGGTTAGGTTAGCCATGTTTTGGCAAAAATGAATGTCCAAGTCAAGAAAGCTTACCAGCGGCACTTGCCGCACTGGTAGCCTGTTCACGGGTGCTTTTCCAAAGCCTATGTCAGATACTTGAGTGAGTGTGATTGGCTCAATTGAAATAAAACATTTTTCCACTTTTTAAAAATTATTATCTTTGCTCCAAGAGTATATTTTTTCTCCCACTCTTTTCGTTGTGGGGGTGAGCATGGGGGCGGATTGGGGGCTGATAAGCAACCTTGGTTGCTGGGTGGGATTGGAAGGGGTGGGAGGTGTGCGCAGAAACATGGTTTCTGGGTGGAGAGGTAGGATGTGGGTAGGTGGATGGGGTCTAAGGAGGGGGGGCTGTAATGGATTATCGTTGTATACATTTATTTGATTGTTTTTGTACCTGTAACTTCTCTCTTGAGAAAATAAATAAAAAGTTGGTCACCAAGAAATAAAACTCAGTTGTATCCCAACTGCTACTTGTCAGTATTCAAAAACCCATTCGCGAGCATCTTATGTCCCACCTGTTTTGTAGCATGATTCCTTATGAAACACTGCCAGACAGATAGTTGTCAAAAAACTTAACAGCAGTGAAGCACACACGTTGCCACTCGCCGGTGACTTGATAAGATGACTGCAGCCTGGCTGCTCAATGTGCTTGCTAGCTACTACTTGCTAGCTTCATTGACAAACACAGAGTTGGAAATTAGCTAGCTAACAAGTGATTTTGGGCACTGATAGACAGTGTGTAGCTTGTGGTTTATTTTTTATAGTTTGACAGCTTGCAGATGATGACGTTTTAGACATGTTATTGTTCTCAGAAATCAGTCCTGAGCGTGCAGCCAGACTTTCCTGACTCAGTAGACTATATGCAGTGCACTGAATAGTTTTTCATCCACATTTTCTTACTTGAGATAATACTACACCAAACATCATCAACATCATACAACATAGCTAGATTTAGAATTGCAACACTAAGACCTCAGCATAAACGTCTAAATCTATTACAGATTTCTTGATTTGTATTACATTAATTCAGATTATTTTACTATGTTGTTGCTAAGATGACTCGGGAGGGACAAACAACTGTACTTGCCAGGGTACAATATACAAACATAACACACCCAAGACAACTCTCGTTTAGCTTCAGTCATGGCCGCTAGCATTTCTTAATGAGCAATCCTTAAAACTAGGCCAAATCAGGAAGTGCCCTTTTGTGTGTGTGCGAGAGAGAGGCAGATATCAAGAAGGAAAGTCACAAAGAGAATTACATCAATTTGATGTATAATCAATGGGGTGAACAGGAGCAGAGCAGGAAATGGCTGTGCTGATGAGTGTTGATGACCATGAGTTACAGTATTACCGGTAAGAGCACTAATGTCACTGTCATTAACACAGCCTGCTATCTGCACAGAAAGGAAGCAGCTGGACGCTAATGAGAGAGGGTAACCGTGATACGAAGCAGGCCGCTGACTTTGTCTCAAATTATACCCTACACAGTACACTACCTTTTTTTAAATGACATTTTCTTACAGAGTTCAAAGATAAAATAGTAATCACATAGTGATTACTACTTCTGACCAGAGCCATGCAGTAGCATATGTGGTGAACTATAGGGCATAGGGTTTAGACTAGATATTAGAGGTTGACCGATTAATCGGTATGGTCGATTAATTATGGCCAATTTCAAGTTTTCATAACAATCGGAAATCGGTATTTTTGGGCGCCAATTTTGCCGATAAAAAAAAAAAATGTATATATAAAGTGGGGCAAAAAAGTATTTAGTCAGCCACCAATTGTGCAAGTTCTCCCACTTAAAAAGATGAGAGGCCTGTAATTTTCATCATAGGTACACTTCAACTATGACAGACAAAATGAGAAAAAAAAATCCAGAAAATCACATTGTAGGATTTTAATAAATTTATTTGCAAATTATGGTGGAAAATAAGTATTTGGTCACCTACAAACAAGCAAGATTTCTGGCTCTCACGGACCTGTAACTTCTTCTTTAAGAGGCTCATCTGTCATCCACTCGTTACCTGTATTAATGGCACCTGTTTGAACTTGTTATCAGTATAAAATACACCTGTCCACAACCTCAAACAGTCACACTCCAAACTCCACTATGGCCAAGACCAAAGAGCTGTCAAAGGACACCAGAAACAAAATTGTAGACCTGCACCAGGCTGGGAAGACTGAATCTGCAATAGGTAAGCAGCTTGGTTTGAAGAAATCAACTGTGGGAGCAATTATTAGGAAATGGAAGACATACAAGACCACTGATAATCTCCCTCGATCTGGGGCTCCACGCAAGATCTCACCCCATGGGCTCAAAATTATCACAAGAACGGTGAGCAAAAATCCCAGAACCACACGGGGGGACCTAGTGAATGACCTGTAGAGAGCTGGGACCAAAGTAACAAAGCCTACCATCAGTAACACACTACGCCGCCAGGGACTCAAATCCTGCAGTGCCAGACGTGTCCCCCTGCTTAAGCCAGTACATGTCCAGGCCCTTCTGAAGTTTGCTAGAGAGCATTTGGATGATCCAGAAGAAGATTGGGAAAATGTCAGATGAAACCAAAATATAACTAGAGGCAGAGAATTCCAGTGGAAAGAGGGGAACCGGCCAGGCAGAGACAGCAAGGGCGGTTCGTTGCTCCAGAGCCTTTCCGTTCACCCTCCCACTCCTGGGCCAGACTACACTCAATCATTTGACCCACTGAAGGGATGAGTCTTCAGTAAAGACTTAAAGGTTGAGACCGAGTCTGCGTCTCTCACATGGGTAGGCAGACCATTCCATAAAAATGGGGCTCTATAGGAGAATGCCCTGCCTCCAGCTGTTTGCTTAGAATTTCTAGGGACAATTAGGAGGCCTGCATCTTGTGACCGTAGCGTACGTGTAGGTATGTACGGTAGGACCAAATCAGAAAGATAGGTAGGAGCAAGCCCATGTAATGCTTTGTAGGTTAGCAGTAAAACCTTGAAATCAGCCCTTGCCTTAACAGGAAGCCAGCGTAGGGAGGCTAGCACTGGAGTAATATGATAAAATTCTTTGGTTCTAGTCAGGATTCTAGCAGCCGTAATTAGCACTAAGTGAAGTTTATTTAGTGCTTTATCCGGGTAGCCGGAATGTAAAGCATTGCAGTAGTCTAACCTAGAAGTAACAAAAGCATGGATTAATTTTTCTGCATCATTTTTGGACAGGAAGTTTCTGATATTTGCAATGTTACGTAGATGGAAAAAGCTGTCCTTGAAACAGTCTTGATATGTTCGTCAAAAGAGAGATTAGGGTCCAGAGTAACGCCGAGGTCCTTCACAGTTTTATTTGAGACAACTGTACAACCATCAAGATTAATTGTCAGATTCAACAGAAGATCTCTTTGTTTCTTGGGAACTAAAACAAGCATCTATGTTTTGTCCGAGTTTAAAAGTAGAACGTTTGCAGCCATCCACTTCCTTATGTCTGAAACACAGGCTTCTAGCGAGGGCAATTTTGGGGCTTCACCATGTTTCATTGAAATGTACAGCTGTGTGTCATCTGCATAGCAGTGAAAGTTAACATTATGTTTTCGAATAACATCCCCAAGAGGTAAAATATATAGTGAAAACAATAGTGGTCCTAAAACGGAACCTTGAGGAACACCGAAATTTACAGTTGATTTGTCAGAGGACAAACCATTCACAGAGACAAACTGATATCTTTCCGACAGATAAGATCTCAACCAGGCCAGAACTTGTCCGTGTAGACCAATTTGGGTTTCCAATCTCTCCAAAAGAATGTGGTGATCGATGGTATCAAAAGCAGCACTAAGGTCTAGGAGCACGAGGACAGATGCAGAGCCTCGGTCTGATGCCATTAAAAGGTCATTTACCACCTTCACAAGTGCCGTCTCAGTGCTATGATGGGGTCTAAAACCAGACTGAAGCATTTCGTATACATTGTTTGTCTTCAGGAAGGCAGTGAGTTGTTGCGCAACAGCCTTTTCTAAAATTTTTGAGAGGAATGGAAGATTCGATATAGGCCGATAGTTTTTTATATTTTCTGGGTAAAGGTTTGGCTTTTTCAAGAGAGGCTTTATTACTGCCACTTTTAGTGAGTTTGGTACACATCCGGTGGATAGAGAGCCGTTTATTATGTTCAACATAGGAGGGCCAAGCGCAGGAAGCAGCTCTTTCAGTAGTTTAGTTGGAATAGGGTCCAGTATGCAGCTTGAAGGTTTAGAGGCCAGATATAGCGGGGTGCGCGCTAATAGTGTTACAAACGTCACTCGCTCTGAGACTTGGAGTAGTTATTCCCCTTGCTCTGCAAGGGCCGCGGCTTTTGTGGAGCGATTGGTAACGCTGCTTCGAGTGTGGCTGTTGTCGATGTGTTCCTGGTTCGGGCCCAGGTAGGGGCGAGGAGAGGGACGGAAGCTATACTGTTACACTGGCAATACTAAAGTGCCTATAAGAACATCCAATAGTCAAAGGTATATGAAATACAAATGGTATAGAGATAAATAGTCCTATAAATACTATATTAACTACAACCTAAAACCTCTTACCTTGGAATATTGAAGTCTCATGTTAAAAGGAACCACCAATTTCATATGTTCTCATGTTCTGAGCAAGGAACTGAAACGTTAGTTTTTTTACATGGCACACATTACTTTCTTCTCCAACACTTTTTGATTTTGCATTATTTAAACCAAATTGAACATGTTTCATTATTTATTTGAGGCTAAATTGATTTTTATTTATGTTTTATATTAAAATAAGTGTTAATTCAGTATTGTTGTAATTGTCATTATTACAAATAAATAAATAAAAATCGTCCGATTAATCGGCATCGGCTTTTTTGGTCCTCCAATAATCGGTGTCGGCGTATAAAAATCATAATCGGTCAACCTCTACTAGATATGGTCCTAATGAGAGACGGGAACAGTGATAGGAGGCTGACCTCACTCTCAGGCTCTCTGAACATACAGTGCAACCTCCATTAAAACCTGCCTACACTGGGTGTCTATCTTTGTTTTGTAGAGTGTGTGTGTGGACGGCAGCTTGACTGATTCCCTGCTGGGTGTGATGTCAGGGGAAATCAGATTCACTAGTGAGAGGAGGTCACAGAGCTCACCTCTCATCCCTCACTTCATCCCTCACCCTGCCCCCTCTCCCTCTCTTCAGTCTTAAATCACCATGGCAACATGAAGTTGAAGTGGTCATCCATCCATCCATTCTTCTCTTAGCATGTTCTCCTAGGCTACAGGTATACACTCTAGGCAGGTGTTAATAACTTCTTATGGCTGCAGGGGCAGTATTGAGTAGCTTGGATGAAAGGTGCCCAGAGGTGCCCAGAGTAAACTGCCTGCTCCTCAGTCTCAGTTGCTAATATATGCATATTATTATTCATATTGGATAGAAAACACTCTGAAGTTTCTAAAACTGTTTGAATGATGTCTGTGAGTATACAGAACTCATATGGCAGGCAAAATAAGAGAAAGTTCTTTGAGGATTCTACTGTGAAGTAGGACGGAATGAGAGAGGAATGAGTCAGAGGTCTGCCAGCAGTCATGCGCTGGTCACGCGCATTTCACATGAGAGGTATCTCCCGTTCCTTTGCTCTTCTGAAGACAAAGGAATTCTCCGGTTGGAATATTATTGAAGTTTTATGTTAAAAACATCCTAAAGATTGATTCCATACATCGTTTGACATGTTTCTACGGGCTGTAACGGAACTTTTTGACATTTCTTCTGCAACTAGGGAATGCGCTTCATGACTATGGATTTGTTTACCAAACGTGCTAACAAAAGTAGCTCTTTGGACATAAATGATGGACATTATCGAACTAAATCAAACATTTAATGTGGAACTGGGATTCCTGGGAGTGCATTCTGATGAAGATCTATAATGAATATTTTTAATGCTATTTATGACTAATGTTGACTACCCAAAACGGCGGATATCTTTTTGGCTGCTTTGTTGTCTGAAAGCTGTACTCAGATTATTGCATGGTTTGCTTTTTCCGTAAAAAAAAATTGAAATCTGACACAGCGGTTGCATTAAGGAGAAGTTTATCTCTAATTCCATGTATAACAGTTGTATTTTCATCAACATTTATACTGAGTATTTCTGTAAATAGATGTGGCTCTCTGCACAATCACTGGATATTTTTGGAACTAGTGAATATAACGCGCTAATGTATACTGAGATTGTTTTATGTAAATATGCACTTTATCGAACAAAACATATATGTATTGTGTAACATGAAGTCCTATGAGTGTCATCTGATGAAAATCATCAAAGGTTAGTGATTAATTTTATCTCTATTTGTGCTTTTTGTGACTCCTCTCTTTGCCTGGAAAAATGGCAGAATTTTTCTGTGACTTGGCGGTGACCTAACATAATCGTTTGTGGTACTTTCGCTGTAAATCCTATTTGAATTCGGACACTTTGGTAGGATTAACAACAAAATTACCTTTAAAATCCTATAAGATACATGAATGTTTGAGGAATTTTAATTATGAGATTTCTGTTGTTTGAATTTGGCGCTCTGGACTTTCACTGGCTGTTGTCATATCCGTTAACGGGATTGCAGCCCTAAGAAGATTTAAAGGTCAACTAGAGACTGTACGGCTAGTTGTTTACTATGTCTTGTTAACTTATTGATGTTTTACATTATTGTCATGTAGCAGATGCTCTTACCCAGAGCAACTTACAGGAGCAATTAGGGTTAAGTGCCTTGCTCAAGGCCGCATCATCAGATGTTTTTCACTAGGTTGGCTCGGGGATTCAAAACCAGTGAATTTCGGTTACTGGCCCAATGCTCTTAACGGCTTGGCTCCCTGCCACTGTAGTTTTGGGCATATAGGAGCATATCAAATTGGGTGTCAAATGAAAGCTAAGAGTCTATATTGTTGGGAAATTAAAGCATAAATACATTATTCAACCATTTTTCATCTTAAAAATGAGGCATAAGTAAAGGCTTTGATTTCTGAATAAACAAATGGAAAAGGGGTCTTAGGAAACATCTACAAGGAAAAAGTCTTAAACCCAGAAATAGGGTTGCACATTTTGAGGAATATTCAGAGGTGGAAATATATGGGAATTAACGGGAATATATGGGAAATATATGCAAATTAATATTAATACCATTTTTAAATGTAGATGTTTTTTGCATTGGATATATTTACTATATCATATGGAGACAGAAACATAAACCTTTTAACTTATCATAAGTAGACATAATTGCAATAGAAAGAAATACAATTTAGTTATGAATTGAACTTTAATTAAATGAGTTGACTCTTCACATGGGATGATTTCACTGAACAACAAAAGAAAGGGAATATCTAATGATCCCCAATGATCCATCACATCTCCTAAAAACAGTTTCAACATAGATCTGTAAAATGATAGTCTAGAAACTAAAGCTTTGGTTGTCTTCCTCTCAGGCTTCCATGTCTTCTCTCTGGACCTCCTCAATGTCCACCTCTTGAACATCAGACTCTGAGGCCTCTTCTTCACTGTCACTTTCCAACCTTGTTGGGATGGCTGTCGTTGTCAGGCTCAAAAAGCCTCAAATTTGCCCGGATGGCCATCAATTTTTCAACCCTTGCATTGGTCAGCCTGTTGCGTGCTTTGGTGTGTGTGTTCCCAAACAAGGACCAGTTGCGCTCTGAGGCGGCTGATGATGGTGGGATTTGGAGGATGCCGGAGGCAACAGGGGAAAGAGCCTCAGATCCACAAAGTCCCTTCCACCAGGTGGCTGATGAGTTGTGTTGGCACGACTGCCATATTCCATCTCCTTCCCAAAGCCCTTGCTTGGATGTGTACTTCTCCAGACTGCCAATAACCTTGCCCCCATCCAGGCCAAGGTGGCGAGACACGGTAGTGAGTGATGAAACCATAGGCCTTGTTGATCTCTGCACCAGACAGGATGCTCTTGCCAGGATTCTTGGGGTCCAACATGTACGCTGTGGCGTGTATGGGCTTCAGGCAGAAGTCTTCATGCTCTTTGACGTATTTCAGAACTGCAGTTTCCTCTGCTTGGAGCAACAGTGAAGTGGGCAGGGCAGTACAGATTTCTTCTCTTACATCTGCAAGCAGAGTCTGAACATCAGACAAGATGGCATTGTCTCCCTCAATTCGTGCAATGGCTACTGCTATAGGTTTCAGGAGTTTCAAGCTGTTTACCACTCTCTCCCAAAATATATCATCCAGGAGGATCCTCTTGATGGGGCTGTCCATATTGGCAGACTGATATGGCCATTTCTTGGAGAGAATCTTTCCCCTCCAGGAGACTGTCAAACATGATGACAACACCACCCCAACGGGTGTTGCTGGGCAGAGTGTATCCACTGTTTTCAGTGCCATGATGTCCTTGAGGAGCAGCTTCAATGCATGAGCAGCACAGCCAATGGGTGTGATGTGAGGGTAGGACTCCTCCACTTTAGACCAAGCAGCCTTCATGTTCGCAGCATTGTCTTTCACCAGTGCAAATGCCTTCTGTAAGTTTATGAAACATTGCATTGTGCCTTATAATTCTGTTACCATAACTCCACTTATGTGTAAGATATTTTCTAACATCTCTCCCTCATGAGGGAGGACAATACAAGTTAATAGAATTAACAATTAATGGTCGACCTACCAATTAGTTAGTTATAGTGATTTTACTGATGTCAATTTTGTTTACGAATTATTAAGTGATAAAAATTTAGAATTCCGTTACAAAATTGGTAACCAAAAAATCTGTAACGGAATTACTGAAGCTGAATTGGCTACAATGGGAAATCATAAAAATCACTCACCGCAGTCACCTGCTAGTGTCCTCCCTTCCACTGGCATACTGTTATGTTCAGCTCATAACTGTTTTCTTTGTCTTTCTGTTGTCTGGTGGTCAAACCAAGACAGTTGACGGTGAATCCCAATCACCCCTCCTCGCCCCTACGTGTTGCTGACAAAACGCAGAGGGTGACTTCAGAGTGGCAAGGGTATCAATTGTGCATATGGCAGAGGTGTGCGTGAACGTGCAAATGGAGGGGCGAGGGGAAGGGAGTGATTTGGGATTCACTCTGTCTGGACAACCCCTCCCTCTCTCTCCCTCTTTCCATCTCTCTTTCTTGGCCTTTCTCTCTCTCTCTACAGTCGTGGCCAAGTTTTGAGAATGACACATTAATTTCCACAAAGTTTGCTGCTTCAGTGTATAGATATTTTTGTCAGATGTTACTATGGAATACGGAAGTATATTTACAAGCATTTCATAAGTGTCAAAGGCTTTTATTGACAATTACATGAAGTTGATGCAGAGTCGATATTTGCAGTGTTGACCCTTCTTTTTCAAGACCTCTGCAATCCGCCCAGGCATGCTGTCAATTAACTTCTGGG
Organism: Oncorhynchus mykiss; assembly: GCF_057628025.1. Taxonomy (NCBI): domain Eukaryota; kingdom Metazoa; phylum Chordata; class Actinopteri; order Salmoniformes; family Salmonidae; genus Oncorhynchus; species Oncorhynchus mykiss. The sequence goes on along the minus strand of NC_143043.1, from coordinate 9,906,078 downwards.
CCACACCCTGACTGATGGCAGCCCAATCTTGCATAATCAATGCTTGGAGTTTGTCAGAATTTGTGGGTTTCTGTTTGTCCACCCGCCTCTTGAGGATTGACCACAAGTTCTCAATGGGATTAAGGTCTGGGGAGTTTCCTGGCCATGGACCCAAAATATCGATGTTTTGTTCCGTGAGCCACTTAGTTATCACTTTTGCCTTATGTCAAGGTGCTCCATCACCAAACTGTTCCTGGATGGTTGGGAGAAGCTGCTCTCGGAGGATGTGTTGGTACCATTCTTTATTCATGGCTGTGTTGTAAGGCAAATTGTGAGTGAGCCCACTCCCTTGGCTGAGAAGCAACCCCACATATGAATTGTCTTAGGGTGCTTTACTGTTGGCATGACACAGGACTGATGGTAGCGCTCACTTTTGTCCGGATGTCCTAAACAATCGGAAAGGGGATTCATCAGAGAAAATTATTTTACCCCAGTCCTCAGTAGTCCAATCCCTGTACCTTTTGCAGAATATCAGTCTGTCCCTGATGTTTTTCCTGGAGAGAAGTGGCTTCTTTGCTGCTCTTCTTGACACCAGGCCATCCTCCAAAAGTCTTCACCTCACTGTGTGTGCAGATGCACTCACACCTACCTGAGCAAGCTCTGTACTGGTGGTGCCCCGATCCCGCAGCTGAATCAACTTTAAGAGACGGTCCTCGCGCTTGCTGGATTTTCTTGGGTGCCCTGAAGCCTTCTTCACAACAATTGAACCGCTCTCCTTGAAGTTCTTGATGATCCGGTAAATGGTTGATTTAGGTGCAATCTTACTGGCAGCAATATCCTTGCCTGTGAAGCCCTTTTTGTGCAAAGCAATCATGACGGCACGTGTTTCCTTGCAGGCAACCATGGTTGACAGAGGAAAAACAATGATTCCAAGCACCACCCTCCTTTTGAAGCTTCCAGTCTGTTATTCGAACTCAATCAGCATGACAGAGTGATCTCCAGCCTTGTCCTCGTAAACACTCACACCTGTGTTAACAAGAGAATTACTGACATGATGTCAGCTGGTCCTTTTGTGGCAGGGCTGAAATGCAGTGGAAATGTTTTTTTGGGGTTCACTTAATTTGCATGGCAAAGAGGGACTTGGCAATTAATAGCAATTCATCTGATCACTCTTCATAATATTCTGGAGCATATGCAAATTGCCATCATACAAACTGAGGCAGCAGACTTTGTGAAAATTAATATTTGTGTCATTCTCAAAACTTTTGGCCATGACTGTAGTTAATGTCATCTCTCCCAGCTCTTACTGACACCTACCCGTGAGCACCCTCTCTTTCAATTTACTGTAACCAGCATCCTCATCCACTGAGCTCCGACCGACTCCGGACGTCCATGGACATTGAAAGTAGAGGTTGACCGATTAATCAGGGTGGCCGATTAATTAGGGCCGATTTCAAGTTTTCATAACAATCTGAAATCGGTAATTTTGGACGCCGATTCTTTTATTTATATATCTTAATTTTTTTACACCTTTATTTAATCTTTATTTAACTAGGCAAGTCAGTTAAGAACACATTCTTATTTTCAATGACGGCCTAGGGTCATTAACTGCCTTGTTCAGGGGCAGAACGACAGATTTTTACCTTGTCAGCTCAGGGATTCAATCTTACAACCTTACGGTTAACAAGTCCAACGCTCTAACCACCTGCCTCACGAGGTGCCTGCCTGTTACGCGAATGCAGTAAGAAGCCAAGGTAAGTTGCTAGCTAGCATTAAACTTAATCAATCATAATCACTAGTTATAACTACACATGGTTGATGATATCACTAGTTTATCTAGCGTGTCCTACGTTGCATATAATCGATGCAGTGTGCATTTGCGAAAAAGGACTGTCGTTGCTCCAACGTGAACCTAACCATAAACATCAATGCCTTTCTTAAAATCAATACACAGAAGTATATATTTTTAAACCTGCATATTTAGCTAAAAGAAATCCAGGTTAACAGGCAATGTTAAACAGGTGTAATTGTGTCACTTCTCTTGCTGTAACGGTTTTCTTCTGTCTCCTCCTCGGACGAGGAGGTGGAGCAAGGATCGGACCAAAATGCAATCCATGTTTATTTAATAATCAAGAAACACGAACTGTACAAAAACAATAAACGTAATGTGAAAACCGAAACAGCCTAAACTGGTGCAAACTAACACCGCGACAGAAACAAGGACACTAAGGACAATCACCCACGAAACACCCAAAGAATATGGCTGCCTAAATATGGTTCCCAATCAGAGACAATGATAAACACCTGCCTCTGATTGAGAACCACTTCAGACAGCCATAGACTTAGCTAGAACACCCCACTAGCTACAAACCCAACACACCACATACAAAAACCCATGCCACACCCTGGCCTGACGAAATAAATGAAAATAAACACAAAATACTTCGACCAGGGCGTGACACTTGCGTTCATTGCACGCAGAGTCAGGGTATATGCAACAGTTTGGGCCACCTGGCTCATTGCGAACTAATTTGCCAGAATTTTACATAATTATGACATAACATTGAAGGTTGTGCAATGTAACAGGAATATTTAGACTGATGGATGCCACCCGTTAGATAAAATACGGTACTTCACTGAAAAAATAAATGTTTTGTTTTCGAGATGATAGTTTCTGGATTCTACCATATTAATGACCTAAGGCATATATCATATTTCTCTGTGTTTTAAGTCTATGATTAGATATAGCAGTCTGACTGAGCGATGGTGGGCACCAGCAGGCTCATAAGCATTCATTCAAACAGCACTTTTGTGCGTTTTGCCAGCAGCTCTGCTGTTTATGAATTCAAGCCTATCAACTCCCGAGATTAGGCTGGTGTAACCAATGTGAAATGGCTAGCTAGTTAGTGGGGTGCGCCCTAATAGCTTTTCAAACTTCACTCACTCTGAGACTTGGAGTAGTTGTTCCCCTTGCTCTGCATGGGTAATGCTGCTTCGAGGGTGGCTGTTGTCGATGTGTTCCTGGTTCGAGCCCAGGTAGGACCGAGGAGAGGGACGGAAGCAATACTGTTACACTGGCAATACTAAAGTGCCTATAAGAACATCCAATAGTCAAAGGTATATGAAATACAAATGGTATAGAGAGAAATAGTCCTATAATTCCTATAATAACTACAACCTAAAACTTCTTACCTGGGAATATTGAAGACTCATGTTAAAAGGAACCACCAGCTTTCATATGTTCTCATGTTCTGAGCAAGGAACTGAAACGTTAGCTTTCTTACACTTTTACTTTATTTTCCAACACTTTATTTTTGCATTATTTAAACCAAATTAAACCAAATTATTTATTTGAGGCTAAATTGATTTTATTGATGTATTATATTAAGTTAAAATAAGTGTTCATTCAGTATTGTTGTAAAATGTATTACAAATACATTTTACAAATCGCCCGATTATTCGGTATTGGCTTTTTTTTGTCCTCCAATAATCGGTATCGGTATCGGCGTTGAAAAATCATAATCGGTCGACCTCTAATTGAAATTAGTTGCAAAATGACTAGGAAATATAGTCAAGACTTTGACAAGGTTATAAATAATGTAAAATAATCCTCCATTTGCAGCAATTACAGCCTTGCAGACCATTCTAGTTGTCAATTTGTTGAGGTAATCTGAAGAGATTTCACCCCATACTTCCTGAAGCACCTCCCACAAGTTGCATTGGCTTGGTGGGCACTTCTTACGTACCATACGGTCAAGCTGCTCCCACAACAGCTCAATGGTTGCGATCCGGTGACTGTGCTGGTTACTCCATTACAGACAGAATACCAGCTGACTGCTTCTTCCCTAAATAGTTCTTACGTAGTTTGGAGCTGTGCTTTGTGTCATCGTCCTGTTGTAGGAGGAAATTGCCTCCAATTAAGCGCCGTCCACAGGGCATGGCGTTGCAAAATGGAGTGATAGCCTTCCTTCTTCAAGATCCCTTTTATCCTGTACAAATCTCAAAATGTACCACCACCAAAGCACAACAATGTCTACACTGTATTTCTGATCAATGATGTCATTTTAAAATGGACCCAAAAAACTGGACATTTCTAAGTGACCCCAAACTTTTGAATGGTAGTCTAGAATAGGTTCCGACTTGGTCCAGTCCAGTCCATCTGTGGACGTTAACATCTAGTCCAGGGTGGACTGACTAAATTTCAACTACTTTCAAGTATGTTTTCACGGAAAACAAGGACATTTCTAAGTGAATCCAAACTGTTAAACGGTAGTGTACGTTTCACAAGTTTGGATAGTACAGTCAATGCAATACTGTGGTACAGTAAAGTATTGTACTGTACTATACTGTACTGAACTCGCTTGTACTCTACTGTATTACACTGTACTGAACTCTGTCCTGCTCTTCTGTGCTGGTCTGTATTGTACTGCACTCTACTGTGCTCTGCCCTGTGATGTCCAAACGTGTAAAACATGAGACATTCATATCCATAATTATGCATTTATGTGTAGTACAGATCAGGGAACCATGATGTAATTTTGTTACCGGGTGTAAATCCACTTCAATTACTTTAGTTCAGTAACCAGTGGAGGAGAGGAGTGCAGAAGCTATGTAGAGGCTTGGTTGGGTTTAGTGTGCCATTTATTCACTTTACAGCCCCAGGTGCCAGGCTGTGGTCAGGCGTTAGCGGCAGCTAGTGATGAAAGGGAAATGTCAGCTCTGTGTTAGCGCCAATGCTAACCTGGCAGAGGGCTAAAGGCAATCTATTCCTGTCTCTGCTCCCTCTCCCTGGGGCTGAGCCCCTGTGAAGAGAGGGGGTGGTGTAAAACCTAGCTGCCAGTCTTTAGGGGCAGAGTGTATGTGAGGGGGCAGTGTGGGATTAAGTGTTTTATTCATCTAGACTTTACAAAGGACTTGATGTTTGCCTCTTTGCAGTTCTGTCCATCTAAGTCATGCCTGGTGTTTATAGCAGGTCTACATTGATATTGATGTTATGTGCTGTTTCATTTCTGTCTGTTTTCCACCAGTGAGTCTTGTCTCTCATTCCTTCACCTCCTGTAATAGAAATGGACCTCTTTTGATGTAGAAAGAATATCAGGTCCTGTACTACCTTATACTACACTCGCTCTTTGTAAGGCTCGACTCTTTCTCTCTCCTCTGTTCCTCTCTGGTGGACCCAGTGCTGTGTTGCCATGACGATTAATGATATATCAGTGAAGGCAGCATGAGTGTGACTGCAGAGAGATCGGACTGCGTGGTGGTGTAGCTGCTCAGTCAGACAGACGTGTCTGAGCGGTGCTGCTCGTCTCTCCCAGTTTTCTATAGAAGACTTTGACCAACTTTGAGCGTTACATTTGTCTTTGAGCATTTCATTTTTTGAGCATTCCATTTGCTGTTCTCTGTTTGTTTGTTTCATTCAGTGTCTGATATTCTACATCCTGATTGCATATTTGTGTGCGTATAAACGTATATGTGTGTGCCTGCGTGGTTGTCCATTTTGTGTTTTGCCGTGTGTTTGTGTGCGCAATAACACTGGTCTGAAATAAAAGTCCTTAGTTAAGGTGAGGCTCAGAACAGAGTGGTGGATATTTAATCTGGATGTTAATGGGGGATACCTGCTCAACGATTTCTGTGGTGCTGCAGGGTAGCACTGGGATAGCGGAGGACGACTGATACATTAAAGGGAATGCTTCAGAGGAGCTCGGCGATACCATTTCTATGTCTCTCTGTCCAGTATGAAGGAAGTTAGAGGTAGTTTCGTGAGCCAATGTTTCTAGCAGACACCCATAGACTTCCAGTCATTGTGCTAATGCTAGTTATCGATTGCGCTAGCGTTAGTTAGCTGCTTCCTTCAAACTGCATTCAGAGACACGAGGATGGTTTCCACAAGTTCATCTGACTCTGGGGAAGAAGATTAAGGGCCTTTTATTACACACTATAACATCTTTAGTGTCTGGAAGCCCTGCTGGGGTAATGTAGCATGACATAGAGGAGGTTCCTGTTGACGCTGATCTAAGGTCAGTTTAGTGTTTTAATGATTAAGGTTAGGAGGATTTGAGGAAGGGGAAGCTGATCCTACAGTAGATCTGATACTAGGAGGGGAGCTGTGGGTCGGGGTCTTATTTGATCTCTTATGGATGATCCCATCCGTGTCACGTCAGATTATGACGACATGACTTGTGGTGGGATATAGCGATGATGTAACACCATCTTTATATAGAGACGGACCTCTTTAGTTTGATTAATAATACACGTCAAAACAATATGGCCGACCGGCCAACACACTCTCTCTGTCCGTAGGTCTCTTCTCATCAGCATAGAAAGTTGTCGAATGTGGCTGTTTGACACGGATCAGAACGGATTACTGATCAGACTGTAAAGCTATTATTCTCTCCCTCTCTTCCTCTCCCACAGTCACATTTGCAGAATGTGACAGGAAGGAGATGGAGAGGAGAGGAAGGGATAGGAATGGAGGAGAGGAAATGGAGGATAATATTATTTTATGGACGCTGGATCTGAAGTTAAATACGGCACACACTGCACTGCACTAGTCCTTCATACACAGAGGTGGTGTTACAGCCAACCTCTACATTATTCAACTCACACACACACACCCACTGGGGAGTTATAGCCAGCATGTGGTTTTTAAGTCATTTTCTAATATCCCACCACATGTTGCCTTTTCTCGGGATGCACACACACACACACACACACACACACACACACACACACACACACACACACACACTCTGTCTCCTGAAGTCCCCACAAGAATAGTAAACAAACAAATATTTGATCAACTGGCGTCATTTTGTTGGTCCCCACAAGGTCAAATGCTATTTCTAGGGGGTTTAGGGTCAAGGTTAGAGTTAGGGTTAGGAGCTAGGTTAGGTTTAGGGGTTAAGGACTGAATTGTTTGTCCCCACAAGGTTAGTTGTACAAGTGTGTGTGTGTCTGGCTCATGTGACAGCCTGTTGTGGGTCACAGATCATCCAGTCATCATTAGGCAGCTATTACTGTAACTGTTTTTACTGCCCCCCTACCCCCTCTTTTTCACTGGCTCCTTCTCTCTTTCCATTACTTATCACACATATCACATATCCCCTTCTCTTTCCCAATCACCCTAATTCGTCTATATACTACACAGAGATCTCTACTCCTCTGTTATTCTCTCCTTTTACTCCTCTCCTCAACTCTAACCTGTCTTGCATTTGTTTCCTCCGTCTTCTTGCTCTCGCTCTATCTCTCTTTTTCTCTCTCTTTTGCGCTCTCTCTCTTTCGCTCTTTTGCGCTCTCTCTCTCTCTTTCGCTATTTTGCGCTCTCTCTCTTTTGCGCTCTCTCTCTTTTGCGCTCTCTCTTTTGCACTCTCTCTCTCTTTTGCGCTCTCTCTCTCTTTTGCCTCTCTCTCTTTTGCGCTCTCTCTTGCGCTCTCTGTCTTGCGCTCTCTCTGGTGTGCGCTCTCTCTCTCTTTTGCGCTCTCTCTCTCTTGCGCTCCCTCTCTCTTGCGCTCTCTCTTGCGATCTCTCTCTTTTGTGCTCTCTCTCTTGCGCTCTCTCCCTCTTGCGCTCTCTTTTGCGCTCTCTCTCTTTTGCGCTCTCTCTCTTTTGCGCTCTCTCTCTTGGCTCTCTCTTTTGCGCTCTCTCTCTCTTTTGCGCTCTCTCTCTTTTGCGCTCTCTCTCTCTCTTTTGCGCTCTCTCTCTCTTTTGCGCTCTCTCTCTCTTTTGCGCTCTCTCTCTTTTGCGCTCTCTCTCTCTTTTGCGCTCTCTCTCTCTTTTGCGCCCTCTCTCTTTTGCACTCTCTCTCTTTTGCGCTCTCTCTCTCTTTTGCGCTCTCTCTCTTTTGCGCTCTCTCTCTCTTTTGCGCTCTCTCTCTCTTTTGCGCTCTCTCTCTCTTGCGCTCTCTCTCTTGCGCTCTCTCTCTTTTGTGCTCTCTCTCTCTTTTGCCTCTCTCTCTTGTGCACTCACTCTCTCTCTCTCTCTCTCTTTTGCACACTCTCTCTTGCTCTCTTGCCTCTCCTTCTCTGGGTCATGCCTCTCTTCTTGGGTTTTGGAGCGGCCGTCTGCTGACACTCTATGTTGGCTAAGTGTCTATTTATAACCAGCTGCCAAATGCCTGGTCTGGGCAGTGGTCTGGGCAGTGGTCTGGGCAGTGGTCTGGGCAGTGGTCTGGGCAGTGGGCTGGGCAGTGGGCTGGGCAGTGGGCTGGGCTGGTCTGCGGAATCATGTAATGGACTCTACCACTGGGAGACACACAGCTCAGAGGCAGCGATGGTATCAAAAGTTTAAAACATATCAACCTATTATGGTCTCATTCGTATATCAGACCATAGAATTAGAATTTTATTGTTGAATGTAATCTATGGCAGAGAAATGTGAGTTCTCACTGTGCTTTCTTTTGGTCGATCAGATCAGCTGGTTTATATTAGTCATTACAGTCAAGATGTTGTGAGAATCAGAGCATGGATGATGTAATTGGTTTCAGATAACTAAAGTCACCGAGGTGCTTGTCCTAGTATTTGTTATTGGATAGTTGAAGTGTTATTGGGCTCCCGAGTGGTGTAGCGAGTGTATCAGAGCCACCCAGTGTGCAGGGCTCTGCCTAACCAGGGAGGAAGCTCCCTGTGTGGGAGAGATCAGAGTATGGGCTGCTGCACAATGGGCACTACACCAAGACACAATCTGTCTCTCTCAATTCAATTTAAGGGCTTTATTGGCATGGAAAACACATGTTTACATTGCCAAACCAAGTGAAATATATAATAAACTGAAGTGAAATAAACTTAAATTTAACAGTAAACATTACACTCAAATCAAATCAAATTTTATTTGTCACATACACATGGTTAGCAGATGTTAATGCGAGTGTAGCGAAATGCTTGTGCTTCTAGTTCCGACAATGCAGTAATAACCAACAAGTAATCTAGCTAACAATTCCAAAACTACTACCTTATAGACACAAGTGTAAGGGGATAAAGAATATGTACATGAAGATATATGAATGAGTGATGGTACAGAGTGGCATAGGCAAGATACAGTAGATGGTATTGAGTACAGTATATACATATGAGATGAGTATGTAAACAAAGTGGCATAGTTAAAGTGGCTAGTGATACATGTATTACATAAAGATGCAGTAGATGATATAGAGTACAGTATATACGTATACATATGAGATGAATAATGTAGGGTATGTAAACATTATATTAGGTAGCATTGTTTAAAGTGGCTAGTGATATATTTTACATAATTTCCCATCAATTCCCATTATTAAAGTGGCTGGAGTTGAGTCAGTGTGTTGGCAGCAGCCACTCAATGTTAGTGGTGGCTGTTTAACAGTCTGATGGCCTTGAGATAGAAGCTGTTTTTCAGTGTCTCGGTCCTAGCTTTGATGCATCTGTACTGACCTCGCCTTCTGGATGATAACAGGCAGTGGCTCGGGTGGTTGTTGTCCTTGATGATCTTTATGGCCTTCCTGTGACATCGGGTGGTGTAGGTGTCCTGGAGGGCAGGTAGTTTGCCCCCGGTGATGCGTTGTGCAGACCTCACTACCCTCTGGAGAGCCTTACGGTTGTGGGCGGAGCGGTTGCCGTACCAGGCGGTGATACAGCCCGACAGGATGCTCTCGATTGTGCATCTGTAGAAGTTTGTGAGTGCTTTTGGTGACAAGCCGAATTTCTTCAGCCTCCTGAGGTTGAAGAGGCGCTGCTGCGCCTTCTTCACGATGCTGTCTGTGTGGGTGGACCAATTCAGTTTCTCTGTGATGTGTACGCCGAGGAACTTAAAACTTACTACCCTCTCCACTACTGTTCCATCGATGTGGATAGGGGGGTGTTCCCTCTGCTGTTACCTGAAGTCCACAATCATCTCCTTAGTTTTGTTGACGTTGAGTGTGAGGTTATTTTCCTGACACCACACTCCGAGGGCCCTCACCTCCTCCCTGTAGGCCATCTCGTCGTTGTTGGTAATCAAGCCTACCACTGTTGTGTCGTCCGCAAACTTGATGATTGAGTTGGAGGCGTGCATGGCCACGCAGTCGTGGGTGAACAGGGAGTACATGAGAGGGCTCAGAACGCACCCTTGTGGGGCCCCAGTGTTGAGGATCAGCGGGGTGGAGATGTTGTTGCCTACCCTCACCACCTGGGAGTTGCCCGTCAGGAATTCCAGTACCCAGTTGCACAGGGCGGGGTCTCGAGCTTGATGACGAGCTTGGAGGGCACTATGGTGTTAAATGCCGAGCTGTAGTCGATGAACAGCATTATCACATAGGTATTCCTCTTGTCCAGATGTGTTAGGGCAGTGTGCAGTGTGGTTGAGATTGCATCGTCTGTGGACCTATTTGGGCGGTAAGCAAATTGGAGTGGGTCTAGGGTGTCAGGTAGGGTGGAGGTGATATGGTCCTTGACTAGTCTCTCAAAGCACTTCATGATGACGGAAGTGAGTGCTACGGGGCGGTAGTTGTTTAGCTCAGTTACCTTAGCTTTCTTGGGAACAGGAACAATGGTGGCCCTCTTGAAGCATGTGGGAACAACAGACTGGGATAGGGATTGATTGAATATGTCTGTAAACACACCAGCCAGCTGGTCTGCACATGCTTTGAGGGCGCGGCTGGGGATTCCGTCTGGACCTGCAGCCTTGCGAGGGTTAACACGTTTAAATGTTTTCCTCACGTCGGCTGCAGTGAAGGAGAGTCCGCATGTTTTGGTTGCGGGCCGTGTCAGTGGCACTGTATTGTCCTCAAAGCGGGCAAAAAAGTTACTTAGTCTGCCTGGGAGCAAGACATCCTGGTCCGTGACGGGGCTGGTTTTCTTTTTGTAATCCGTGATTGACTGTAGACCCTGCCACATACCTCTTGTGTCTGAGCCGTTGAATTGAGATTCTACTTTGTCTCTATACTGACGCTTAGCTTGTGTGATTGCCTTGCGGAGGGAATAGCTACACTGTTTGTATTCGGTCATGTTTCCGGTCACCTTGCCCTGATTAAAAGCAGGGGTTCGCGCTTTCAGTTTCACGCGAATGCTGCCATCAATCCACGGTTTCTGGTTTGGGAATGTTTTAATCGTTGCTATGGGAACGACATCTTCAACGCACGTTCTAATGAACTCGCTCACCGAATCAGCGTCTTTGTCAATGTTGTTGTTTGATGCAATACAAAACATATCCCAGTCCACGTGATGGAAGCAGTCTTGGAGCGTGGAATCAGATTGGTCGGACCAGCGTTGAACAGAGCTTCTTGTTTTAGTTTCTGTCTGTAGGCAGGGATCAACAAAATGGAGTCGTGGTCAGCTTTTCCGAAAGGAGAGCGGGGCAGGGCCTTATATGCGTCGCGGAAGTTAGAATAGCAATGATCCAAGGTTTTTCCAGCCCTGGTTGCGCAATCGATATGCTGATACAATTTAGGGAGTCTTGTTTTCAGATTAGCCTTGTTAAAATCCCCAGCTACAATGAATGCAGGCTCAGGATATATGGATTCCAGTTTGCAAAGAGTCAATTAAGTTCGTTCAGAGCCATCGATGTATCTGCTTGGGGGGGAATATATACAGCTGTGATTATAATCGAAGATAATTCCCTTGGTAGATAATGCGGTCGACATTTGATTGTGAGGAATTCTAAATCAGGTGAACAGAAGGACTTGAGTTCCTGTATGTTGTTGTGACCACACCACGTCTCATTAACCATGAAGCATACGCCCCCGGCACTCTTCTTACCAGAAAGATGTTTGTTTCTGTCGGCGCGATGCGTGGAGAAACCAGCTGGCTGCACCGACTCCGATAGCGTCTCTCCAGTGAGCCATGTTTCCGTGAAGCAAAGAACGTTACTGTCTCTGATGTCCCTCTGGAATGCTACCCTTCTCTTGTTGTCAAGAGACTGGACATTGGCGAGAAGTATGCTAGGGAGTGGTGCACGATGTGCCCGTCTCCGGAGTCTGACCAGAAGACCGCTTCGTTTCCCCCTTTTACAAAGTCGTTTTTTTGGGTCGCCGGCTGGGATCCATTCCGTTGTCCTGGGTGAAAGGCAGAACACAGGATCCGCTTCGCAAAAGTAATATTCTTGGTCGTACTGATGGTGAGATGACGCTGCTCTTATATTCAGTAGTTCTTCTCGACTGTATGTAATGAAACCTAAGATGACCTGGGGTACCAATGTAAGAAATAACACGTAAAAAAACAAAAAAATTGTATTCGTGGTCCTGGCAACTGGATCTTTTTTGGAACACCATTATTTTTGTCTTACTGAGATTTACTGTCAGGGCGCAGGTCTGAGAATCTGTGCAGAAGATCTTGGTGCTGCTGTAGGCCCTCCTTGGTTGGTGACAGAAGCACCAGGTCATCAGCCAACTGTAGACATTTGACTGCTGCAGACTGTTCTACTGCCCTCACTGCTCAGACTGTCCGCAATAGACTGAGAGAGGCTGGACTGAGGGCTTGTAGGCCTGTTGTAAGGCAGGTCCTCACCAGACATCACCACATGTCGCCTATGGGCACAAACCCACCGTTATTGGACCAGACAGGACTGGCAAAAGTGTTCTTCACTGACGAGTCGCGTTTCTGTCTCACCAGGGGTGATAGTCGGATTCGAGTTTATTGTCGAAGGAATGAGCATTACACCGAAGCCTGTACTCTGGAGTGGGATCGCTTTGGAGGTGGAGGGTCTGTCATGGTCTGGGGAGGTGTGTCACAGCATCATCGGACGGAGCTTGTTGTCATTGCAGGCAATCTCTACGCTGTGCGTTAACAGGGAAGACATCCTCCTTCCTCATGTGGTACCCTTCCTGCAGGCTCATCCTGACATCACCCTCCAGCATGACAATGCCACCAGCCATACTGCTCGTTCTGTGCGTGATTTCTTGCAAGACGGGAATGTCAGTGTTCTGCTATGACCAGCAAAGAGCCCAGATCTCAGTCCCATTGAGCCTGTCTGGGACCTGTTGGATCAGAGGGTGAGGGCATTCCCCCCTGAAATGTCTGGGAACTTGCAGGTGCCTTGGTGGAAGAGTGGGGCAACATCTCACAGCAAGAACTGGCAAATCTGGTGCAGTCAATGAGGAAGAGATGCACTGCAGTACTTAATGCAGCTGGTGGCCACACCAGATACTGACTGTTACATTTGATTTTGACCCCCCCCCCCCCCCCTTTGTTCAGTTGCTGTTAGTCACATGTCTGTGGAACTTGTTCAGTTTGTCTCAGTTGTTGAATCTTGTTATGTTCATACAAATATTGACACATGTTAAGTTTGCTGAAAATAAACTCAGTTGACTGTGAGAGGACGTTTCTTTTTTTGCTGAGTTTAGGTAGCACACATGAGGACATTTTTCTCTGTTAAGATCATTTCCTTATTAATTTCTAGCCAGTCACAAAATGTTCCCGTTTTGACTAATTTAGGTCTGATCTATACCAAATTATACCAAATTAGCATACCCCCTTAGTCTCTTACCTGTTTCACAGCTGGTAGTTTGGTGGATGGGACTACCAGCTCTTTGTAACCTAGTGGGCCACCAGTGGCTCCTTTATTCCATGTTTCTTGTAGGATGACAATGTCTGCATTTCCAATTTCTTTGAAGTCTCAGTTCCTTCTCTTTAGGCCAAAGGCAGATGACCTCAGACCTTGTATATTCAAGGATGAGATAAAGTAAAAGCTTTGTGTTCCATAGTTTCTAGTGTTGTTTTTTTAGGCCCGGACCATCACAGTAGGTGTGAGCAGACCACGTTGAGCATCTGATACATACCTCTTAGGTCGCAGGATGGGGCTTGGGCAGGTTATTAGTGGGGATTGGGCCTGTTGCTCTGCTCACTGCCTGGGCATATGTCCTGCTGTCATGTTGAGGTTCTTGCCTCGGGGGGTACGGGGTGGGCAGGGTGAAAGTCTTTTCGTGGTAGCAGGAATAACCACTTGTGCGTTGAGGAATAAGCTTTTTCAATCATTCAGTGATAGTTGAAGATGCCGCCAGGTCTGTTCTAGCAGCTTGGTAGTGTAGTGTACTTATTTACCTAGAGATTATTGTATTTTACTATCTGGCTTCAGAAGTAGCTTCAGACTAAATATTACTGTTGTGTGTTGGATGGTGTTTTTTTTATCTTGATAGTCCTTGGTAGAACTAGTCCAGTCAGGTAATATTGTCCAAAATTTAAAATTTCAGACTACAAACTCACAGTATGAGAACTCAAACCAACTTTATTCTTCCCAGAGGATCAATACAGATGCATCAGACAACGACATTTCACACAAGCGCTGAATCTCCTCCTACTCTTCTGAACAAACATAGTATCTTTGTTGCTAGGCAGGAAACAAAGTGATACGGGCCATAAACTTTCTCCCTTAACATGACCTGACCTCGACCCCCTTCATCACTAATCCATGTCTCTCTCCCCTTACCAATGCCTGCCACGGGATCACTTCCCTACACTCAGCACAATTCAAGCTTTATTGCACACAATATATAGCTTCTTCCTACAGATAACCATTAACTTCTGGTGTAGACCCTCTAAACCTAAACACTCAATAGGATACCTGATAATGAACCCTATCCCAAGTTTAGGAGTTACTATCCATCAGTCCCCCGTTTTTGAACATTTCACTCCATACTGTTCAACATTACATTAAACTTATAAATGGACAAACATGAACAAAATATAAAACATAATTAACATTCACAGTGAGGTTTACAAACTCGGAGACTCATGGCCTCTGTTCTATGATCACACAAGTCTTTCCATTTCTCAGAACACTGAAAACAACGTGTCGTCCACTGGAGCTGTTGACTTCTTCCACTTCCTCCTTCTGGTTCCTAAGAGAGTGATAGCACAAGATTGTAAAAGCAACGCCAAACACAAAACATAACAGTATGACCAATGTGGTAAGCTATGCATCATTATATATGAATGAAAACCTAAAGATTGATAACGTGACAATTCCCACTCTCTAATCACCTGACTATGCCTTCAGGATACTTTTCTGCTGAGTTTGTGCCAAAAATGAAGCCCTAAAAAGCCTCCTCATGCTTTCGCCCCGTCTTCCCTGTCTGACCACAGGATCCAAGAGGTGTTCCTAAGCCATGTCATCCTCACTTTGCTCCCCATCTCCTTGGCAGGTCACCTGATAGGCAGGTCACCTGATAGGCAAATGCGTATCCCTAATCTACGCTACATCCTCTTGAGGTAACTCAGCACTGTATATGCTTTCACATCGATGCCTCCAGAATGTTGTGCAGAGTACAATTACCCCAACATCTATCCTTTCATATGATGCATTAACCAATAAAGCCCAACCTAACTTTGATGTTTAAAGTGTCTCCCAAACCCAACCCATCTGCATGTCTACAGTGGAATCTAGTGTCGCTCTCTCTAGCTCTGCTTCCTCTGTCATGGCGTCTTCAAGCTCACCCATTATGCACCTGGATCTCACTTCACGTGAGAACTATGCACCCACCGAGGAGAGACATGACAATCTTTACCGCTGCAGGTGCTGTAAGCAGTACTCTGTGTGGAACAGACCAACATTGTCCCAACACCCCAGCCTGGTGTATCTTGATGTACACTCAATCTCCAGAATTCAGCCCACGCCCTCGGTTATCTCCTGCTCCTCATGTGATGCTTCCACCTGGGAATATACACATTGCAAAGTATGGGTCATTTCCGGACAACAGACTCTCCCCTTAGCCCGGATCACTAATCAGTGACGTGAATAACAGCCCCCGGTATTCCCATCGTTCGCCCAGTTACCAAGCCATGTGGCAGGAGTCCTCATAAAATATGCCAACAATGCTACTAAAGTAACCCCTGCTACTACTAACAAGACTATAGCCTCCTTCAATTACTGTCCCTACAGCGACTGCCGTGAGAGTAACTACTGCATGTAATCTGTCAAGTGTTCGCCGGCTGTTAGAAATTGGCAAAGAGGTGAATGAGTTTGAAGAATATCCGAGTCACAGGTTTCTTGAAAGTTCACCATAGTGTCTGAAATGCCAACACAATCTCTGCTACTCTCACCACGATCTGGGTACTCTCACCGCGTTCAATTTAACTTCATAATAGTCCCTATATTGTGCAGTTAGCTGTCCTCCCTCTCCTACAAGCCATCTCCTGTAACAATATACCTAGTCTCTGAGAATGATACCGTTCTATCAACACAACCTTAGTTTATGAGCACCCACAAATCTCCACCCCAGTCACATTGGATCACACTTAACAGCCCTATGCAAACATTTTCTCAAACACAGACCTCGTGTACCTCGCCTCCTGCTACAGATACATTTGCACATATCATTCCATCTAACCCATAACACACTAGTTCCTAATGCACTTCTACAGTTATATACCTACTAAAACATTCTCAAATGAATTAGTCAATATACATCAGTCTCTCCTCTGGAACAATGATCACTTATGTCCCACAAAACCTAAAAACATATTGACTTGAAAAGGAAAGAGATAAAGTACATGTTTAATGATTTCACACCACCCTTGATGCGACGAAAATTGGGGAAACCAGCGTCCATCCGCTCTGTTCTATACCCATGTGATGCTGGTCTCCCTGCGGTCTCCTCATATTCATCATTGGGTGTTAACGCAAAACACAGACTGAGCCTTGTATGCAATTAATTGTACCCTATCATATAAAAATTCTGATGACATGGTAAAATAAAAAACCTTCATGGTTGACCTATCATCCAGTGAGTTCTCTAATAACCTCCCTGTCGGAGGACACTTAAAGATAAGGTTCTAAAGCCTTCCTAGGCCTAATTCATTTGAGCAGTGCCCCCACCCCTCACCGTTTGAGAGCAACTCTCTCTCGCTGTATCCGATTCATAACTAAAATATTTGATCAATTATCCAACCCAAATTTAGAATGACAGTCCTAAGTGCTTTACTTTGAGTCTGACTCGAAATCAAGTCTCTCATCCTATCACACCTCATCCCGGTTAGAATGTACATTTATAAATGGGACCTTTTTAGTGCCGGTAATAACTCTTCTCATTACAGCCTGTTTTCCTGTCGTGAGTGGGCTGGTAATGAAAGATCGGTATCTCAATGCATACTTAGTCTAAATTGTTTGCAGTGTGTAGACCTTATTACATTCCACATTTTTTTAAAGACAAATGTCAACAGGCATAGCAACATACTGTTAAACCCATTTTCAAACTTAGTTCAAACTCCTTAATTTGACTGGCGACCTCTCAGAAGAGATACCAGATCAGGGAGTTAGTACCCTAACCCATCGGGGAATCCCAACACTCCAGTAGACCCAATCTGGTGAAATTTGTATCGCAACAAAAGCATAAATGTTATCAGCAAAACACATATCACAATCCATTTGGAGTAACTGTCATCCCTTATTAACATTGTTACGTAAGCCTCTAGGAAGAGGGAACTCAACTCCCCGTGGAGTGAAAGAGGTATGGGACTGTAGATGTGAGTAAGGATGACAAAGGCAGAGAAGATGTTCCGTTTACAGGGAATTTCTTCCTTCACACGGTACATTTGGGGAAAAGGGGCTGGACGGAACCAAAGCAAAGAAAGTAAATGTCAAAGTCCCCTCTCCTACCTGACCAGCCTACCCACTACTTACCTAACCTACCCTCTCCTACCTTACCTGCCTACCCACTACTTACCTAACCTACCCTCTCCTACCTTACCTGCCTACCCACTACTTACCTAACCTACCCTCTCCTACCTTACCTGCCTACCCACTACTTACCTAACCTACCCTCTCCTACCTTACCTGCCTACCCACTACTTACCTAACCTCTCCTACCTGACCAGCCTACCCACTACTTACCTAACCTACCCTCTCCTACCTTACCTGCCTACCCACTACTTACCTAACCTACCCTCTCCTACCTTACCTGCCTACCCACTACTTACCTAACCTACCCTCTCCTATCTAACCTGCCTACCCACTACTTACCTAACCTACCCTCTCCTACCTTACCTGCCTACCCACTACTTACCTAACCTACCCTCTCCTATCTAACCTGCCTACCCACTACTTACCTAACCTACCCTCTCCTATCTAACCAGCCTACCCAACCCTCTCCTATCTAACCAGCCTACCCACTACTTACCTAACCTACCCTCTCCTACCTAACCTGCCTACCCACTACTTACCTAACCTACCCTCTCCTATCTAACCTGCCTACCCACTACTTACCTAACCTACCCTCTCCTACCTTACCTGCCTACCCACTACTTACCTAACCTACCCTCTCCTACCTTACCTGCCTACCCACTACTTACCTAACCTACCCTCTCCTACCTTACCTGCCTACCCACTACTTACCTAACCTACCCTCTCCTACCTTACCTGCCTACCCACTACTTACCTAACCGACCCTCTCCTACCTGACCAGCCTACCCACTACTTACCTAACCTACCCTCTCCTACCTTACCTGCCTACCCACTACTTACCTAACCTACCCTCTCCTATCTAACCTGCCTACCCACTACTTACCTAACCTACCCTCTCCTACCTTACCTGCCTATCCACTACTTACCTAACCTACCCTCTCCTACCCACTACTTACCTAACCTACCCTCTCCTACCTTACCTGCCTACCCACTACTTACCTAACCTACCCTCTCCTACCTTACCTGCCTACCCACTACTTACCTAACCTACCCTCTCCTACCTTACCTGCCTACCCACTACTTACCTAACCTACCCTCTCCTACCTTACCTGCCTACCCACTACTTACCTAACCTACCCTCTCCTACCTTACCTGCCTACCCACTACTTACCTAACCTACCCTCTCCTACCTTACCTGCCTACCCACTACTTACCTACCCTCTCCTACCTTACCTGCCTACCCACTACTTACCTAACCTACCTTACCAGCCTACCCACTACTTACCTAACTTTTAGCACCACCTGGCGCACTAACCAAGATACAGGGTGGTCCGCCCAGGTCTTACCTAGTGTGCATAGACAGTGAATACTGCGGGTTATGTATGCCTGCAGGCCTCTTGCCTAAGCACCCCCTAGATGTATTCCCCTTCCCCCCTGGGAACAATACAAACTACTTCACAACAAAAACGGAGAAAAAACTAACTCAGGACATTAAAGAAGCTCTCTCTCTCCGAGCAACAAACTAACACAGAACATAACAATCAGCTCTCTCAGCAACAACTACCATAGTACATATCAAATGTCTTTCTGAGAACCAACCAACATATAATATAACCCTCAGCTCTCTTCTGAGCAACAGAACACTGGCTTACATAGCTGGAGAAGGAGTCTAATGGGATACAGCTGTATCCTGACATGGCGGGGGTCACCTCCAATTAGCAATGTGGCCAACCAATCAGCTGCTTGGAGGGAATTTCAGGAAGCCATTTTCCTGAAACACACACATACAAACAAAACCACAACACAGGAACTGGGGAATGTAACAACATATATTTTTCCTTTTTATATGCAGACTGAACAAAATACATGTATATATTTACCCAAAGACCAGGGCCCTCTCTTATTGCTACCGTTACTACAGACGTATCTTGTTCAAACATTCATACACACACCCCGCGGCCTCACTGTGACTGGGCTTCCAACCTCCTTACGGGTCTGGCCAATACACCATTACACTAGGGTTTTACCCTCTACAGGAACTATCCTGCTCTGGACTTACTCTGGTTCTAAGAGATTTAGGTATGGAATTTTGATTTGATTTTAATGTTGAGGTTAGTATCCTGTATAAACTTGCATTTTTTTTCGCAAGGACTTATCTACATTTATCCAACTGTCATTCTTTTTTTGCAGAAGATCTCTTGAGCTCACTCTCACTCTCACTCACCCTGTGTATTCTATAGAATCACAGTGGTAAAGGCACAGCTGCTATCTGAAGCAACTTTTTCACTTCTGTTTCTTGAGAATCTTGTGGGAAGTAGTTTAATTCAGGGTAGCTCAACTTCCTTATAAAACCTGGATCATGTGTTCTGTAGGAAATGTTTTTACTGACGCTACTGCTGAACATGAACTTGTTCAATAAGAATGCACATTTTAAATCAAAACGTTTTGCTACAATTTTGCTACAAAGTGTTATTCCCTCTTATTGTCTCTCCTCACTTTCTGTCTCTCTCTCTCTTGCTCTCTGTTTCTCGCTCTCTGTGTCTCCCCCCACCCTTTCTCTCTAACAGTGTGCGGGGGAGGAGTATTGGGTGGACAGTCGTACGGTTTACATCGGTCACAAAGAACCCCCACCGGCGGCCGAGGCCTACATCCCTCAACGTTACCCTGACAACCGCATCGTCTCCTCCAAGGTGAGCAGGTGTCATGGCAACCAAGCCGTCAGCACAACAACCACGTCATTTAGCCCTTACAACCAAGCATGTTGTGCTCTTGTGACAGTATGTCATCTGTGATTAGCAACCTCTTAATGTGGGTGACAACCATAGATATCTGCTACTGCTCGAGGTTCGTTAGCCGTTTCTATGAGGAACTGTCATTGTTGATATCAATTTTGGATTAATTTAAGGAAGAAAAGTCACACTGGTATAAAGTGTTATTCCCTCTCTCTAGAAAACATGTTGATAATGTGGGTGTGTGTCAGTGGAGGCTGCTGAGGGGAGGACGGCTCATAATAATATCTGGAACGGCGCGAATGGCATCAAACACCTGGAAACCATGTATTTGGTGTATTTGATTTAATTCCTCTGATTCCGCTCCAGCCATTACCACAAGCCCGTCCTCCCCAATTAAGGTGCCACCAACCTCCTGTGGTGTGTGTTCTCTCTACCAGTACACCTTATGGAACTTCATCCCCAAGAACCTGTTTGAACAGTTCAGAAGAATCGCCAACTTCTACTTTCTGCTAATCTTCCTGGTCCAGGTGAGAATATGCCATCTCTCTGTTTGATCTGAACCCCAGGGCTGTTTTATTATACATACTGTAAAGACTGCTGTTTCATATTATCAGTTAAACACGTAGGCTATGTGGAGTGAATGGTAGTTAATTGTTCGGCTTGGAATGGCTTATGGTCATGGTCCACGATGGATATGATAGGAGCCTTCCAGTCCCGCCCAGTAGCCGGAGGAGATGATGAACAGTAAGAGGAGGAGACTGGTTGGCGGTGGTCCATCTCTGTACCATGGAGAACCTGAATGAATGATAATCAGCTGGTTCTCTTCCTCTCTCCTCAGCTCATCATAGACACGCCCACCAGCCCTGTCACCAGCGGACTGCCTCTCTTCTTTGTCATCACTGTCACCGCCATTAAACAGGTAGGTGAGACAAAGACACACACATCCTCTGGTCATTGGTGTTGGTAAATCTAGGGAAGCTTTCCTCCACTGTGTTCAGGTAGTGACAGCAGATGTGATGATAGCAGTGATGCATGAACCACACCTGGCTTATAAAGCCCAGGCCTTATACAATCATTAATCTATAACATGACATGTTATGTAGAGGCCATGGAAACAGGTCACCATGCTGACGGAATATACCACTAATTAGATACCAGCGATGAGCGTATCTCTCTCTCTCTCTCTCTGTGTGTGTGCTCCATTTCTCCCCACAATCCCACATGCCCTTTCCTCCTTGTATCTCTCAACCCCCTCCGTCCTCCCCTGCTCTCCTCCAGGGTTATGAAGACTGGCTAAGACACAAGGCAGACTGCAGTATAAATGAGTGTCCTGTGGACATGGTGCAGCAGGGGACGGTGGTGAGGACACAGAGCTCCAAGCTACGGGTACTACTACACTATTAATGGCTCTTCTACTCTCCAGTCTACTACACATTATTATGACGCCTTTGGGCCTCATTGGCTGGTGTTTCTCTATTCTGACCAAGCATGTTCATTCATGTTCAGATAAGAGCCTTTAGTTGTAATAGCTGTTGTATGTGAGTATAATGCCTAGTATGAGAGCTCATTCCTCTTCATTATATTATTATTCATGTAACAAAATCAACAGTGATTATTTTGTACACTGAATAATACCCCTGGTTATATAACCTTTGAACATTTATATCATAGCCACGGCTATCATCTTTGATCGTATTGAAATTAAATCCGTTCCTGAGACCTTTTTAAGGCCGTTCTCCATGGGAACGTGCGTGCGTTCGTCTGCAATGCCATAGCTAGCGTCCTAGAGAAGATCAACGTTCCCCTTACAGTACCATCCCAAACATTCCTGTTGTGATTACTCTGGTCCCATACAGGGAAAAGGATTTGCCTTTCCAGACAGAGATGAAATATCAAAATGACTGATATGCCGGGTCGCTATTATCCTGTTGTCTTCTGTGATGTCAGGCTGGACTAGGGTCAGAACCACTATATTACCATAGAATTAGGAATTCGAATTTAATAGGATTTGTATGGGTGTTACTGTAATATCTATAGTTGTATTTGAGTGTGCGTCGGCACGTGTTGCCATAGCCATGCTGTCTACTGAAACGTGTACTGACTATGAAAGACATTCTTCATCCACACACACACATACAGTTGAAGTCGGAAGTTTACATACACTTAGGTTGGAGTCATTAAAACTTGTTTTTCAACCGCTCCACAAATTTCTTGTTCACAATCTATAGTTTTGGCAAGTCGGTTAGGACATCTACTTTGTGCATGACACAAGTAATCTTTCCTACAATTGTTTACAGACAGATTATTTCACTTATAATTCACTGTTTCACAATTCCAGTAGGTCAGAAGTTTACATACACTAAGTTGATTGTGCCTTTAAACAGCTTGGAAGTTTCCAGAAAATGATGTCATGGCTTTAGAAGCTTCTGATAGGCTAATTGACATCATTTAATTAAATTGGAGGTGCACCTGTGGATGTATTTCAAGGCCTACCTTCAAACTCAGTGCCTCTTTGCTTGACGTCATGGGAAAATCTGAAGAAATCAGCCAAGAACTCAGAAAAAATTGTAGACCTCTACAAGTTGGGTTCATCCTTGGGAGCAATTTCCAAACGCCTGAAGGTACCACGTTCATCTGTACAAACAATAGTATGCAAGTATAAACACCATGGGACCACACGGCTATCATAACGTTCAGGAAGGAGACGCATTCAGTCTGGTGCGAAAAGTGCAAATCAATCCCAGAACAGCAGCAAAGGATCTTGTGAAGATGCTGGAGGAAACAGGTAAAAAAGTATCTATATCCACAGTAAAACGAGTCCTATATCGACATAATCTGAAAGGCCGCTCTGCAGGGAAGAAGCCACTGCTCCAAAACCGCCATAAAAATGCCAGACTACGGTTTGGAACTGCACATGTGGACAAAGATTGTACTTTTTGGAGAAATGTCCTCTGGCCTGATGAAACAAAATTAGAACTGTTTTGCCATAATGACCATTGTTATGTTTGGAGGAAAAAGGGGGAGGCTTGCAAGCCAAATATTTTATTTAACCTTTATTTAACTAGGCAAGTCAGTTAAGAACAAATTCTTATTTTCAATGACGGTCTAGGAACAGTGGGTTAACTGCCTTGTTCAGGGGCAGAACGACAGACCTTGTTGGTTCGGAGATTCGATCTTGCAACATTTCGGTTACTAGTCCAACTCCTCCCCCCCAAGAACACCATCCCAACCGGGAAGCACGGGTGGCAGCATCATTTTGTGGGGGTGCTTTGCTGCAGGAGGGACTGGTGTACTTCACAAGATGGCATCATGAGGCAGGAGAATTATGTGGATATATTGAAGCAACATCTCAAGACATCAGTCAGGAAGTTAAAGCTTGGTCACGAATGGGTCTTCCAAATGGACAATGACTCCAAACATACTTTCAAAGTTGTGGCAAAATGGCTTAAGGGACAACAAAGTCAAGGTATTGGAGTGACCTCAATCCCATAGATAATTTGTGGGTAGAACTGAAAAAGCCTGAGCGTGAGGCCTACAAACCTGACTCAGTTTCACCAGCTCTGTCAGGAGGAATGGGCTAAAATTCACCCAACTTATTGTGGAAGGCTACGCAAAACGTTTGACCCAAGTTAAACAATTTAAAGGCAATGCTACTCAATACTAATTGAGTGTATGTAAACTTCTGACCCACTGGGAATGTGATGAAAGAAATCATTCTCTCTACTATTATTCTGACATTTCACATTATTAAAATAAAGTGGTGATCCTAACTTATCTAAGACAGGGAATTTTTTACCAGGATTAAATGTCAGCAATTGTGAAACACCTTTGCCAACTACGTTTAAACTCAGTTTATGTAAACTTCCGACTTCAACTGTACATGCACATTCTACCGATGTTCCTCACCGATGGTCCCCTGACTCAAACAGAGTGGATTGTGGGGAAAAGAGGAATAGTAAAGAAGATATTAATCGTAGCTATAGAGAGTGTATGTGCAGTACAGTGGTGTGTAGGTCGCCGTAGAGATGGGATTTATAGGCAGTTAAGCTGCTCCACTTGCATAATCCCACTGTTACGCAACAACTCAATCCCCAGGAAAAAAGGAGTGGAAGTGTGATTGTGCGCGAGGTATGTGTGTTTCCTGTAGGAGAGCTGCTAATTATTTCTGGATCTACAGTAGCACCTCTGAAAGTGTGATTGTGCGCGAGGCATGTGTGTTCCCTGTAGGAGAACTGCTATTTTTTTTCTGGATCTACAGCAGCACCTCTGTGTATGTTTACAATGGCATGGGGTTTATCACATTTAAATGATATCCCATCCCCCAAATAGTGCAAACATTTTGACCACCAGAGCCACCAGGTACAGCTCTGGTCAAAAGCAGTACACTGTAAGAGGAATATGGTAGTCCCAGGAGCGAAGTCACGAGTGAGCCTGGGTGGACCCAGGCCCACCCACTGGGTTGTCCGGCTCACCCACTCAGATTGAGCAAAAAAAAATATTAAAAGTGTTCCAAACGGGACATTATTTGTCTTTTTACCTAAACATGCAAACACCATCAGA
Organism: Oncorhynchus mykiss; assembly: GCF_057628025.1. Taxonomy (NCBI): domain Eukaryota; kingdom Metazoa; phylum Chordata; class Actinopteri; order Salmoniformes; family Salmonidae; genus Oncorhynchus; species Oncorhynchus mykiss. The sequence continues at coordinate 9,881,245 of NC_143043.1, read as the reverse complement.
TAGAATTCCTAGCAAGCAGTTAGTCAGATTTTATTACATTTAACAGAACTGATGAACTGGAATGACATTCACTCTCACGGGATGGGTTGACAAAAATAACTGACTAAACCACACACAAAAAATTCTCTGCACATATTTAAAAAATTTGTAAAATTGCAGGAAGTTAGCCGCTCTAGCCCCACCCACACTAAAAAAAAAAAAACCCACCGACGAATTTGGCTATATCACTGGGTAGTCCACTCCATTTAGATCAGGTCAACAGTAGTGAACAAGGGAATAGTGTGTGATTTTAGGACCCAGCCTGTATTTATTGAGTCTAAACTGATAATGTGGTTGACCTGTCAGGTGGGGGACGTTGTCATGGTGAGGGAGGACGAGACGTTCCCCTGTGACCTCATCCTCCTTTCATCCAGCCGCGGTGACGGAACCTGCTACGTCACCACTACCAGCCTGGATGGAGAGTCTAGCCACAAGGTATGTGCACACACACACACTCACATACTGTTACGCACACACACATACACTGCTGGGATTCACCCCTGAATTATTCCAGCATGCTCTCTGATCAAACATGACTTCTAAGTGATTCATCTCTCTCCCCCCTACTATGCTGTGTCAGACCTACTATGCTGTACCGGACACCATGGCCTTTAAGACAGAGCAGGAGGTGGACTCTCTGCATGCGACTATTGAATGTGAACAACCACAACCTGACCTCTACAAGTGAGTGACACTCAATGTGTGACACACACAGAATCATTGAGTGACCTGTTTGTTTGTTGAACATTGCATACATTTTGTTTTTCCCATTTAGATTTGTGGGGCGCATCAATATTTATAAGGAAAGAGAAGATCCCATAGCCAGGTAAGACCAGCATCCCCCTCTTTCATTCCTAAACAGTCTTTGCCATAGATAGTAAAGCTTTTTCTTTTTGACTTTTTATCTGGTTCCTTTTCTCATTTTAGACCGCTGGGAGCTGAGAACCTTCTCCTCAGAGGAGCTACCCTGAAGAACACAGGACACATTTATGGTAACACACACACTGTTCTGTGTTTGAAGTTACATCTATGGTTATATTTGTGTGTGAGTCGGCATGTTGCAATAGCCATACCGTCCACCGAAACGTGTCCTCCTGACTATGAAATACATTCTTCACACACACACACACACACACATACACACACACACACACACACACACACTGTTCTGCGTCTGTAGTGATGGTAACCCCTGGTTGTTGTTACCTCAGCTGTAGCCATTTACACAGGCATGGACACCAAGATGGCGCTTAACTACCAGTCCAAATCCCAGAAACGCTCAGCTGTGGAAAAGTAAGATTTATTCCCATACCTTCCCCTCTCTGTGTCTGGTTGCTCTGGTGTGGCTAGAACTACCCCCCTTGATGAAGGATAGCAGGAGTTAGTAGGAGAATAGTAGCAGGAATAGTAGACTCTGTTATTACATAAAGTCTGCATAATTCTATTTGATCTCATTCAAGCTGTGTGTGTGTGTGTGTGTGTGTGTGTGTGATGCTCTATTGACAATTATTTTACATCCAGTTCTGGAGAATCAATCTGCATTTAGCTCCTCTAAACCTCTCCCCCCTCTACCTCCCTCCAGGTCTATGAATGCGTTCCTAATCGTGTATCTGTGTATCCTGATCAGTAAAGCGGTCATTAACACGGTTCTGAAGTATGCATGGCAGTGGTCTGCTGACCGCGATGAACCCTGGTACAACCACAGGACCGAGATCGACAGAGAACGCCATGTGGTTAGTCCCCCAAACTACTACACTACCCACAAAGCACGCTGTCATAGCAAAATGAATAATCAGGTCACTCCCTAATTAACGTTCACTGATTCTGATAAAGCCTCTTCTCTGTCTCTAACCATCCTTTCATTCTCGTTCTCCCCTTCTCTCTCTTCCTACATCCTCCTCCTCCCTGCCTCTACCCCTCCCTCCATCTTCTCCTCTCTCTCTCAGGTGATCAGGGCGTTCACAGACTTCCTGGCCTTCATGGTGTTGTTTAACTACATCATCCCAGTCTCCATGTACGTTACCGTGGAGATGCAGAAGTTCCTGGGTTCTTACTTCATAGCCTGGGACAAGGATATGTATGATGAGGAGCTGGGGGTGGGGGCTCAGGTCAACACATCTGACCTCAACGAAGAGCTCGGACAGGTACACACACTCACACATCTTCTGAACATCTAGATATACTAGACTCACTTGTGTCCACACACACGCACACACACATTTATACTGCAGGTAGAGTACACAAACACACACATATGTATACTACACACACTCCAAAAACGGTGTTTAGGGCTTGTATCCATAAAGCATCTCAGAAAATATCTTTGAAATCCTGTTAACCTGTTTTTAAGACAACAACAAAAAACTCCCAGCTTTTAGGACGATGGTAAAACACTGTTCAGACGAACTCTGAGCCAGGAGTAAAATCAACTCAGAAACGTTTATCTCAGCTGGTAGTCACGACAGTTTGAGGTACCGACAAAGGAAAGATACTGATGATACTCATTGACATTGTTGCAAATGACGGGGAATAACCAATCATGAGGAAGCCTCGCCAGGTGTAAACTCTATAGCACGCTTCAGACAACCACAGTGAATGTGTCTGTACATCCTAATGTTGCAATGGTAAAATGTTTAATATCATTTCTCCTGACATGATCAGTTCTCTTAATTGTCGCCTAATAAGCTTTTGTTTTTACCAATTCTGATGGTTGTTAAAATTAGAATTTTTACAATATGACCGTTATATCAACACACTCGTCACTCCCGTTTAACAACTCTAAATCGCTTTGGCACAGTCAGCCCTAAGCCACTCACCGGTAATGTTGCATGCAATGTTTGAAAGGTCTGTCATTTTCATCAAAGACAATCAAAGTTAACATAAGGCCTAGATGTCTTCAACTACCCAATTTATAAGTATGCCTAATTTAGGCTTCTTTTCTAACGTGATATTAGTTAAATAATTGAAAGGAAAACATATGAAATAGGTCTTATGTGAAATCATTGTCAAAGGCACAAGTGATGCTGTTTCATCTAGGTCTAGATTATTTGTGGATTGATTCTTTAGAATTATCAAAACATTCTTTCGACAACTCCAAAGCTATTGCATGTGGTGCAGGAACCACTGACTCTCTGCATTTTTCCATTATCAAGACACCTGCTGGTAACTCTTAACTGGTTAGGACAGCTCATGAGGTCTCCTAAATAACTGTCGACTCTGTGACTATTATGAATAAAGGGGCTTCATGCATAGCTTTTGTTTTTTCCCGCAGGAGTAAAATGTCTCTCTTCTCACAACGGATGACCAATTTTCTACTCTGAGACGCTTTGTAGATACGGGCCTAGGTCAGCATCTAAAGATAACTTCTGCTTCTGTCTGTGTGTGCAGGTAGAGTATGTGTTTACTGATAAGACAGGGACGTTGACAGAGAACAACATGGAGTTTATAGAGTGCTGTGTGGACGGACACGTGTATATCCCCCACGCCATCTGTAACGGACAGATCCTCAGTGCTGCTTCCAGCATAGACATGATCGACTCTTCTCCTGGAGGATACCGCAGGGTAAGACACAGTGTGTACCAGTGTGTACCAGTGTGTACCAGTGTGTACCAGTGTGTAATAGTGTGTCTGTGTTCCTGTGTGTGTCAGGAGCACGAGGACCTGTTCTTCCGGGCTCTGTGTCTGTGCCACACGGTGCAGGCGAAGGAGGAGGAGACAGTGGACAGCATCAAGAGAGGGATCCACCTGGGAAAGCCCACCTCCTTCTACATATCATCCTCTCCTGATGAGGTGGCTCTGGTGGAGGGCATGAAGAGGTAATACACACACCAGTGTCGGTTGGAGCCGTTTAAGATTAGGGAGGATATTGGGTGACTGTCATTCATGTGCCATTCACCCAGTTCAATGTAACATCGCTAGGTTTAGTCTACTAGGTAATACTACAATTTTCACTGTACCCATTATGAGGTTGCTATAACCTAGACTATGAATGAATGTTTACAACGTTGGGCCACAGGTCGAGATGATAATTTTGAGTGCATCTAGCTGATCTAGGGTGGAATCATTAGTCCAACAGTTGCAAATTAGAGTTTTTATTGGGCAAATGCAGGTATGTTTATCCCAGTTTCTTTTCATTTAAGAAACATTTTTCAAGAGAATCGGTGGAATGAATACACCCCTGATCACACGCAAACAGTTCAGTTTCATAGCAGTCACATACAAACAGCATCATCACTTTGCTTGTTGTGCAGTGTATATATAATTCCTTCCAACTATATATGCGCTATCCTCTCACCTTTTCCCTTCACTTGTGGATTTCAGTGTACAACACATAAGCTGTCTGGGATCAGGCAAAAAAAATATTTCCAAGCCAAACCTTCATATCATGACCGCTAACCACTACACACAGCCTACATCGTCGTCACGTCATAGTCTACGAGACCTAACACGTTAGTAAACCCACTACGTTCATGCAGTATAGTGTACAGTCAGAAAGCAGTTTAGCAGTTACACCGGCGGGCCTCAGTGGTGTTGGCTGGTCCTTTGCATGGGGTGACGTAAGTTTCCTTTAACAATCAGTCCTCCAGATAGATGACACAGGAACCTTGGTATAAAACTCTTTAGTAATAAAATGCAATTGCAGACAGAGTTTCACATACAGAATACCTCAGTAGTCTATAGTAAAGATCTGTTTGGTGAAACAGGAGACAAAGCTCATTATACTAGTGGGTGTGACAACCTACCATCAATCATACCTTAGCATTGTTGCATTGGATTAGCTGCAAAGTAACTAAGCTGAGAAAAGCATGTCTAGACTGTGGTTTCTCACTCTGCTATCTCGGCCTTGAGGCTGTGTGACAATCAGCAGGTGCAGACAATTCTCAGCCTGAGAACTAAAGCAGTACATCTCCATTTACTCAGTACAATTCCATCATTGAGCATTGCAAGCATACAAAGGTTATCACTATATATATATATATATATATATATATATATACACACACACACAGTGGGGCAAAAAAGTATTTAGTCAGCCACCAATTGTGCAAGTTCTCCCACTTAAAAAGATGAGAGAGGCCAGTAATTTTCATCATGGGTACACTTCAACTATGACAGACAAAATTAGGGAAAAAAATCCAGAAAATCACATTGTAGGATTTATTATTTATTTATTTGCAAATTATGGTGGAAAATAAGTATTTGGTCAATAACAAAAGTTTCTCAATACTTTGTTATATACCCTTTGGCAATGACAGAGATCAAACGTTTTCTGTAAGTCTTCACAAGGTTTTCACACACTGTTGCCTGTATTTTGGCCCATCTCCTCTAGAGCAGTGATGTTTTGGGGCTGTTGCTGGGCAACACGGACTTTCAACTCTCTTCAAAGATTTTCTATGGGGTTGAGATCTGGAGACTGGCTAGGCCACTCCAGGACCTTGAAATGCTTCTTACGAAGCCACTCCTTCGTTGGTGTGTTTGGGATCATTGTCATGCTGAAAGACCCAGCCACGTTTCATCTTCAATGCCCTTGCTGATGGAAGGAGGTTTTCACTCAAAATCTCACGATACATGGCCCCATTCATTCTTTCAGTCGTCCTGGTCCCTTTGCAGAAAAACAGCCCCAAATCATGATGTTTCCACCCCCATGCTTCACAGTAGGTATGGTGTTCTTTGGATGCAACTCAGCATTCTTTGTCCTCCAAACACGACGAGTTGAGTTTTTACCAAAAAGTTATATTTTGGTTTCATCTGACCATATGACATTCTCCCAATCTTCTTCTGGATCATCCAAATGCTCTCTAGCAAACTTCAGACGGGCCTGGACATGTACTGGCTTAAGCAGGGGGACACGTCTGGCACTGCAGGATTTGAGTCCCTGGCGGCGTAGTGTGTTACTGATGGTAGGCTTTGTTACTTTGGCTCCAGCTCTCTGCAGGTCATTCACTAGGTCCCCCCGTGTGGTTCTGGGATTTTTGCTCACCGTTCTTGTGATCATTTTGACCCCACTGGGGGGTGTGATATCTTGCGTGGAGCCCCAGATCGAGGGAGATAATCAGTGGTCTTGTATGTCTTATAATTTCCTAATAATTGCTCCCACAGTTGATTTCTTCAAACCAAGCTGCTTACCTATTGCAGATTCAGTCTTCCCAGCCTGGTGCAGGTGAACAATGTTGTTTCTGGTGTCCTTTGACAGCTCTTTGGTCTTGGCCATAGTGGAGTTTGGAGTGTGACTGTTTGAGGTTGTGGACAGGTGTCTTTTATACTGATAACAAGTTCAAACAGGTTCCATTAATGCAGGTAACGAGTGGAGGACAGAGGAGCCTCTTAAAGAATAAGTTACAGGTCTGTGAGAGCCAGAAATCTTGCTTGTTTGTAGGTGACCAAATACTTATTTTCCACCATAATTTGCAAATAAATTCATAAAAAATCCTACAATGTGATTTTCAGGATTTTTTTTCTCATTTTGTCTGTCATAGTTGAAGTGTACCTATGATGAAAATTACAAAAATTGTCTCATCTTTTTTAGTTGGAGAACTTGCACAATTGGTGGCTGACTAAATACTTTTTTGCCCCATTGTATGTATGCATGTATATATATATATATATACACACACAGTGATCATGGCATTGGTGTAATGTACTCAGAGGAGGACAGAAGCTAGCTGTCCTCCAGCTACACAATGGTGCTAACCTACAGAGTGTAGACTTTCATTGCAAAACAGTGTTTTTTAATCAATTATTTGGTGACGTACATTTATTTAGTTTTATCTAAAAAGGATAACTTTTTTTTAGGATGGTTCTCCCCTTCTTCCTCTAAGGAGCCTCAATTGACACACACATACACTGAAAGACACATACACACACACACACAATACATGCACACATTTAACAATACACATACACAGACTAGTCCAGGGGTGTCACCAACTATTTTTGCACTACAGGGCGCATTCAGAAATCACAATGTTCTTTGCACTTAAAATTGATTAAATTCCAAAATCGCTTTTGGAATTTCCAATTCTCCATGACTGTCTAGCTTTCGTTTCAATGACTTTTAGCAAGCTGGACAGAGTGAATAGACTATAAAGGTAGGTCCATTATCATTTCTATACAGTTTCGATTTGGTTTTAGTCATTTCGATGTTGATTGAGATCGATTTACTTCATACCACCCGCGGGCCAGATTGACACCCTGCACTAGGCAATACACACATAGTGATAAACAAGAACGCAAGTAGTCCTGCTTTTTCTCACACCCATTCACGCATGTACGCACACACTGTACACACACACTTAGTCATGCTGTTTCTATCTCACATGTAAGAACACATGCTCACATTTACAACTCCATGGTCTCTGGTCATGGTGGTGGGTCTGTTTAGGGTGCAGCTGATCACGCTATTGTACTGGACTCTGTCATAGTGGCCCTGTTGTAACGACCTCAATGCTGTACTGGATGGGTGTCTACTGTCAAGCTGACATACAGTACCAGTCAAAAGTTTGGACACACCTACTAATACCAGGGTTTTTCTTTATTTTTACTATTGTCTACGTTGTAGAATAATAGTGAAGACATCAAAACTATGAAATAACACATGGAATCATGTAGTAACCAAAAAAAGTGTTAAACACATCTAAATATGATTTATATTTGAGAATCTTCAAAGTAGCCAGCCTTTGCCTTGATGACAGCTTTGCAGACACTTGGCATTCTCTCAACCAGCTTCAATGCATTTAAATGAACAGGTGTGCCTTGTTAAATGTTAATTTGTGGAATTTCTTTCCATCTTACTGCGTTTGAGCCAATCAGTTGTGTTGTGACAAGGTAGGGGGGTGTGCAGAAGATAGCCCTATTTGGTAGAAGACCAAGTCCGTATTATGGCAAGAACAGCTCAAATAAGCAAAGAGAAACGACAGTCCATCATTACTTTAAGACATGAAGGTCAGTCAATCCAGAAAATGTTAAGAACTTTGAAAGCTTCTTCAAGTGCCGTCACAAAAACCATCAAGCGCTATGATGAAACTGGCTCTCATGAGGACCGCCACAGGAATGGAAGACCCAGAGTTACCTCTGTTGCAGAGGAAATTGCAGCCCAAATAAATGCTTCACTGAGTTCAAGTAACAGACACATCTCAACATGGTCGAATTGCTGCAAAGAAACCACCACTAAAGAACACCAATAAGAAGAAGATACTTGCAGGGCCAAAAAACACGAGCAACAGACATTAGACCGGTGGAAATCTGTCCTTTGGTCTGATGAGTCCAAATTTGAGATTTTTGATTCCAACCACCGTGTCTTTGTGGGACGCACAGTGGGTGAACGGATGGTCTCCGCATGTGTAGTTTCCACTGGGAAGCATGGAGGAAGAGGTGTCATGGTGTGTGGGTCCTTTGCTGGTGACACTGTCAGTGATTTATTTAGAATATTTTGGTTACTACATGTATGTGTTATTTCATAGTGTTGATGTATTCACTATTATTCTACAATGTAGAAAATAGTAAAAATAGACAAAAACCCTTGAATGAGTAGATGTGTCCAAACTTCTGACTGGTACAAAGAGTGTGTGTGTGTATCTCCTTCTAACCTACAGAACATTATCTTCCCTCTCTACATTTTCACGCATACACACATTCTCTCAGGTTGGGGTACACCTATCTGAGACTCAAAGACAGTCATATGGAAATACTCAATAAGGACGATGAGATTGAAAGGTAGGGCTTTGCTCAGAACATAATTCCTGATTGTTCCATCTTTTATTTTGGATTTTCGTATTTCACAGCTTCCTATGAAACCATAGAGTATTCATGTTTAAGTTATGCATGCATAACTCAAGTTATTAATTGATTCCACAATATTGAAGTTCATTCTGACCATATTGCTGCCAATTGGCAAACCCTACGTGCTTTGGCTTGTGTGCAGGATGTCTGTAAACATTTTAGCAAGAATTCAACTTCCTTATACTAAGACACCACTGCCAAGAAAAATGCATGTGAACCACGGTGAAAAGACACATAGAGGTGTGTGGGAACAGAAGACTCCAGAATTGGTGGATTTATCAAGGGTTTAATTAGCCGGTCCCACAGGGACCACTTGTATAATATCAGTAACGACATCCCTCTCTGCAGTGGGCCATCTATGAAATGTCCATTTTAAGAGAGAACGAAGGAGGAAGAAAGAGAGGGAGATGCAAAGTAATGGGAGGGAAAGAGGAGGATGATTCATCTATTATAATGACTTTTAATTTGACTATTCTGTTTTTGTCACTTAGCCCCTCTTATTGCTGTGTACATTATTAGAGAATGTCCTGTGTATTATGTCTGGTACTAAGGGAGTTGTCTTCTCCTGTGTGTGTTCCAGGTTTGAGCTGCTTCATGTGCTGAACTTTGACTCTGTCAGGAGGAGAATGAGCGTCATTGTCAAGTCTAGCTCAGGTAACACACACTCTTACAAACAACATCTTATTCACATAATAATGGATAGAAACTCAGAGATTCAGATGTATACAATTAAACCGAGCTTTAATGACTCCAAACTAAGTGTATGTAAACTTCCGACTTCAACTGTGTGTGTTTGTGTGTCCTCAGGGGAGTACCTGTTGTTCTGTAAAGGGGCAGACACCTCCATCTTTCCCAGGGTGGTGTCAGGGAAGGTGGAGCAGGTGAGGGCACGGGTGGAGCAGAATGCTGTGGTAAGTCTATACACACACACACACACACACGTGTACACACACACACACACACACACACAGTCTCTATATAGCATATTTTCTTTATACTGAGCAAAAATATAAACAGAACATGAAACAAACTCTTTACATGAGCTGAAATAAAAGATCCCAGAAATGTATTCTTTCAGATTTTGTGCAAAAATGTGTTTACAACCCGTTAGTGAGCATTTCTCCAAGATAATCCATCCACCTGACAGATGTGGAATATTACGAAGCTGATTAAACAGCATGATCATTAAACAGGTGCCCCTCTAAAATGTGCTGTTTTGTCACACAACACAATGCCACAGATGCCACAGTCCCACAACCCTAAATCATATATCTGCTATGGTCATAGTACTGTGGCTGCTATTACCTTCAAGGGGCAATTCACTGTTGAAGCAATAGAATTGCACTCCCCGCCAATAGTTTTCATAAAAAGCTGAGGGATGGGGCTGGAGAAATGTAACCGCTCTCAAATTCATAAACCGCCGTGGATGCAAGGACTGACTATGATATGAAAGTACAGCTTTATTTATTGTTTTGTGGCTATACAGTATGTTTACATTTACTTTGTTTACAAACATTGGAGTAAAACAAGCTTATGTTGGGTTCTGATGGGGTACGACAGTTGAACTTAGCTCATGAGGCATTTATAAACGGTGGTGGGAAAAGTACCACATTTGTCATACTTGAGTAAAAGTGAAGATGCCTTAATAGATGACTCAAGTGAATGTGAAAGTCACCCAGTAAAATACTACTTGAGTCAAAGTTTAAAAGTATTTGGTTTTAAATATACTTGAGTATCATAAGTTAAATTCCTTATGTTCAGCAAACCAGTCGGCACCAATTGAACTTAATCAAATGAACATGTATGGGAACATGTATGGGAACATGTATGGGAACATGTATGGGAACATGTATGGGAACATGTATGGGAACATGTATGGGAACATGTATGGGAACATGTATGGGAACATGTATGGTGTAAAAAGTCCATTCTTTTCTTTCAGAATGTAGTGAAGTAAAAGTTGTCAAAAACATAAATAGTAGAGGAAAGTACAGATACCCAAAAACAACTTAGATATAGACAATGGTGTAAAGTACATAAGTTATGCTGTTCAAGAATAGGTCCAGAAATGGATGTAGCAACTGCAGATTGCCCCTTTATAACAGGTATAACCATAATCTCTTTCACTCGACTGAGTCTCTTGTTTACCTCTGTCAGGAGGGCTTACGGACCCTGTGTGTGGCCTACAGAAGTCTGTCCCCAGCGGAGTACGAGGAGGCATGTCATCAGCTGAGCGACGCCAAGCTGGCCCTGAAGGACAGGGAGCAACGGCTGGCGCAAGCCTATGACCTCATTGAGAGGGACTTCACCCTGCTGGGGGCTACGGCCGTGGAGGACAGGTAGGAGAGAAAGGGGGGGTTGGAGATACGAGGTGGTGAGAGAGGGAGGAGGGGGAAGGAACGAGAGGAAGATGGAAAGCAGGAATTGTGAAGAAAAAGGGAGAGAGGGAAAGGAGAGAGATTCAGGGGGAAACAGCAGGAGGGGAGATGGGGAAAGAGTGGGTAAAATAAGTGAGAGAGAGGAGAGAGGGAAAGAGTGGGTAAAAGATGTGAGAGAGGAGAGAGGGAAAGAGTGGGTAAAAGAAGTGAGAGAGGGAAAGAGTGGGTAAAAGTAAGAGAGTGGGTGAGAGAGGAGAGAGGGAAAGAGTGAGTAAAAGTAAGAGAGTGGGTAAAAGAAGTGAAAGAGGGAAAGAGTGGGTAAAAGAAGTGAGGGAGAGGAGAGAGGGAAAGAGTGGGTAAAATAAGTGAGAGAGGGAAAGAGTGGGTAAAAGAAGTGAGGGAGAGGAGAGAGGAAAAGAGTGGGTAAAAGAAGTGAGAGAGGGAAAGAGTGGGTAAAAGAAGTGAGAGAGATGTAAAAGGGAGATTTACCATCATGGATTTCCTGATTGATGACCACTTGTTTTCCTAATCGACTAACCCTCTGATGTATGATACACATTGACCTGGCCTTGTATAGATTAGTCATCAATAACCAGACTGAGTTGATCATTGTGTTAACCAATCGGCTGCTGGCCGAGGAGACTTATTGACTACAGTAGTTCTCAATGACCACAAAGGAAATACTCTAACTCCTTCTCGGCCTTGACTGTTTTTACAATGGTGTGGAATCAATGTAGTCTTTTTAATCAGGAGGTTTTCTCTTGAATTGACATAGCTATATGTTCTATTTTTAAGTAATAAATATAAAGCAAATAGGATGAAAACGAATATTGTTGATCAATAATGTCATCATTTCTATCTTGCGTACTTTGAAACGTCCATACAGCCTATTGTGACGTGTAATTCTAACAACCTATTGACTGCTGTGCAGGCTCCAGGAGAAGGCAGCAGACACCATCGAGTCTCTCCAAAAGGCTGGGATGAAGGTATGGGTGCTGACGGGGGACAAGATGGAGACCGCGGCAGCTACGTGCTACGCTAGCAAGCTGTTCCGCCGCTCCACACAGATACTGGAGCTGACCAAGAAACGCACCGAGGAACAGAGTCTACATGACGTTCTGTTTGACCTGAGCAGGACTGTACTCAGACAACGCTCCCTGTCAGGGTAGGCTGCACATTTTGTCTTCCTATGTTTTGTTTGTGTATATTCACGGTGTGTCTGTGTCTCTGTGTGTTATCGTCTGTATCTGTGTGTATTTCCCCAGGCTGTCTGTGGAATGTCAGGACTATGGTCTGATCATCGACGGGGCCACCCTGTCTGCTGTGCTGAAGCCCAGTCCAGAGAGCTCTGGCTCGGGGAACTACAGAGAGATCTTCCTGGAGATCTGTAGGAACTGCAGTGCCGTGCTCTGCTGCCGCATGGCTCCCCTACAGAAAGCACAGGTTGGTCTAATGTCACTTCCTGTTTCACATGGGAAACCAGTGAGAGAGAGTGGTTAGTTAGTTAGCCTGTTAAGTCATTGTGGAAAAAATGGTATTCTGCTATAATGACCTGGTTAGGCAAGAGGTGAACTGTCAAGCGATTTTTAAAATGCATCTTAGTCTGTACCATATAGCAGTATTATTTTGGTATTTAATGAGTTGTGGTATGACTGTTGTCTGTCCAGATTGTGAAGCTGATCAAGGCATCTAAGGAGCACCCCATCACTCTGGCTATCGGTGACGGAGCCAACGATGTCAGCATGATTCTCGAGGCACACGTGGGCATCGGTGAGCTCATCTCTCTGATTGGCAAGCTCTTCGGTCTACTCTGATTGGTGGGGACCATCAGCTAGCACTCATTTATATTCTATGATTGGTGGGAGTCATTGGGTCCCAGACATCTCGTTGGTGTCAAAACAGACACTAGATATTTAACAAAGACCTATTAGTATGAATGTTTTCCATCAATCAACCAATCCCTTTCTGTCTTCTAAGGCATCATGGGTAAGGAGGGGCGCCAGGCAGCGAGGAACAGTGACTACGCCATCCCAAAGTTCAAACACCTGAAGAAGATGCTGTTGGTGCACGGACACTTCTACTACATCCGCATCGCTGAGCTGGTGCAGTACTTCTTCTACAAGGTGAGCTTTACTACTCACACCAATACTGGGCATTTACTGGGCACACATTTCAATTGTTTAGTATTGAATGACACAACCCGGGACTTTGACACGACCTCAGCCTGGTACCTGTCCCAGAAGAGAGAGCCATTGGTTAGCCAAATGTCGAGGCACGAAGCTGCAAGCAGCTGAATGAGGAAACAATGTTTAGTCCTCCCTTTCTCACTTTGCTTCTCCCACTCTCTCGCTCTCCAGAATGTGTGCTTCATCTTCCCTCAGTTCCTCTATCAGTTCTTCTGTGGATTCTCTCAGCAGGTAGGTGCTCAGAATCATCCAAAATGACGGTTGCCTATAACGGTTGCCCGTCATGGTTGCCTGTTTTGTCATGTGTGGTCTGTATCTTTCTGACTGTGCTCTTTGTGTCCCTGTGCAGCCACTGTACGACACAGCCTACCTGACGCTGTACAACATCAGCTTCACCTCGCTGCCCATCCTCCTCTACAGCCTCATAGAGAAACACATCAGCATAGAGATGCTCAAGAGAGATCCCACTCTGTACAGGTCAGAGGAACATCCCACTAAAACTGTTTTGAAAGACGATATAATTCCCACACAGAAAAAAAGGTTTGAACCAATTATATTGTTTTTGTTTGAAACATTCTCTCTTTATCTCCCCTCCTCGCTCTCTCCCCCTCCCCCCCATTTCCCGCTCTCTTTCCGTCTCAGGGACGTAGCTAAGAACGCTCTGCTGCGCTGGCCCGTGTTCCTCTACTGGACGTGCCTGGGCTTGTTCAACGCCTGTATCTTCTTCTTTGGTGCCTACTTCCTGTTCGACAACACCACCTTCACCAGTAACGGACAGGTGAGCCCTGGCAACCGTCTCCACTGCAACCGGGGCAGAGCGCCGTTGTCAAGGACCAGTTGACATGTTGCTCCTAACCACAGATCGAGGATCAGATGACCAAACCCCAAATCATAAGCATTGACCATTAGCTGGGTGCCATTTTGCGATTCACTCACAGTGACGGTTGATAGAACAACCATCCATCTACATGTGATTGTCCCATAACACCAGACGTTGAAACGGGAGTAATACAATGTGGTCAGGTTCAGGTTATCTATGGGTAAGTTAAGGTCAGGTTGTGGTTAATTTGTGTTCGGAGTGCAGATGGAAACACAGTGGTCTTCTTTAGCTTGACAGCCATCAGGACTCCATTCATATGGACACTGCAATAGCATCTTTCTCTGTACTGTTGATTTATGTCATTACTGTTTTGTATTGCCTTTGGTCCTGTTTTTTTTTTTTTAAGTTGAAACATCCTGGAATCCATTTACTCTTTGTCCTGATTATTTTCTCTTCTTCTGCTTCTACTTTATTTGACTTCACTTCCTGTTCCTCAGCTTATGACCACCAACACACAGATGGTAAGCCTGTCTCTCTCCCTCTCTCTCTCTCTCTGTGTCTCTTATCTATCATGTTCTTTTAGCTTCTGTTGGTTTTTAGTTATGAGTTTAGCTTTGAGCTTTACCGTTTCATTTCGAAACATCCATCCATCCCCACCTCCGACATCCACCTCATTCTGCCTGTAGTTGTTTAGTTCCACATCTCTAGAGCGCATCTACCCAGTCCAACACCTGACCTCACTAGCTCCACTCTACTAATACAGATACACTAGTCACTCCCCCACATTATCCTTTATCTGTTGGTAGTGTATTTAACTGTGTGTGTGTGAGAGTGCATATGTGCTCAGTAGTTGTACGTCATAGACGATGCATTTTGTCAAAAAAGCAGACACTCTGCTGTTCATTCTAGCTGCACTGTCTTGGAAGGTGCCCTCTTTCACCCAAACAATGTATGTTCACATTGTCTAGTATTTGTAGAAGATATATTTATTGTACAGAGATACATTTCTAGTTGTCAAGCTCCTTGGGTAGGGACATGATTATGTTGATTAGGCTAGTGAGATGAGGAGGAGGGGGTAGTCAGGGATGACGATATGGGGGTTCCAACTCCTCCACTATGCTAATGAAACACATCCTTTCTCACTCTACCTCTTCCTACATCTCTCTTGATCTCTCTGATTACGTCTTCTCCGTCTCTTTCTCTATGGCGTTCTCCTTCTCTCCAAACTCTCCCTCTTGCTCTCCCTCTCTTCATCTGACTCTCCCTCAATCCATCTTGCTCTCCTGTCTCCCGCACTCTTCCTCCTGATCCTTCCCGATGGCAGCTTTGACAGTCATCTGTGTGGAGAGACCACACACACAGAGAGGGGGATGACTAAGGAACAAATGCGTTGATTTGCTCTATTTTTAGCACTATATTTTGCATTCTGCTTTTGCTTTCAAGGTTATTTACCATAATTGGTCTCATTATGCATACAGTGCCTTGGGAAAGTATTCAGACCCCTTGACTATTTCCACATTTTGTTACGTTACAGCCTTATTCTAAAATGGATTAAATAAATAAAAATATCAGCAATCTACACACAATTACCCCATAACGACAAAGCGAAAACAGGTTTTGCAAATGTATAAAAAAAAACGGATAATATTCAGACCCTTTGCTATGAGACTCAAAATTGATCTGGGGAAGGGTACCAAAACATTTCTGCAGCATTGAAGATCCCTAAGAACACAGTGGCCTCCATCATTCTTAAATGGAAGAAGTTTGGAACCACCAAGACTCTTCCGAGAGCTGACCGCCCAGCCAAACTGAGCAATCACGCTGATAGAACTCTAGATAACCATCTCTGCAGCACTCCACCAATCAGGCCTTCATGGTAGACGTAAGCCACTCCACAATAAAAGGCACATGACAGCCCGCTTTGAGTTTGCTAAAAGGCACCTAAAGACTCTCAGACCATGAGAAACAAGATTCTCTGGTCTGATGAAACCAAGATTGAATTATTTGGCCTGAATGCCAAGCGTCACATCTGGAGGAAACCTGGCACCATCCCTACGGTGAAGCATGGTGGTGGCAGCATCATGCTGTGGGTGTTTTCTTCAGTGACAGGGACTGGGGGACTGGGAGACTAGTCAGGATCGAGCGAAAGATGAACTGAGCAAAGTACAGAGATCTTTGAGGAGAACCTGCTCCAGAGCACTCAGGACAATCAGACTGGGGGGGGGAAGGTTAACTTTCCAACAGGATAACAACCGTAAGCACACAGCCAAGACAGCGCAGGAGTGGCTTCAGGATAAGTCTCAATGTCCTTGAGTGGCCCAGCCAGAGCCCGGACTTGAACCCAATCGAACATCTCTGGAGAGACCTGAAAATAGCTGTGCAACAATGCTCCCCATCCAACCTGACAGAGCTTGAGAGGATCTGCAGAGAAGAATGGGAGAAACTCCCCAAATACAGGTGTGCCAAGCTTGTAGAATCATACCCAAAAAGACTTGACTCTGTAATCGCTGTTTTCAAAGGTGCTTCAACAAAGTACTGAGTAAAGGGTCTGAAATAGTTATGTAAATGTGATATTTCAGTTTTTTTTTCATAATTGGGTATTGTGTGTAGTTTAAGGGAAAACAACAATTTAATCCATTTTAGAAAAGGCTGTAACGTAACAAGATGTGGACGAAGTCACAAGAAGACCACACATTTTCTATGTGATTGAGGTCAGGGCTTTGTGATTGCCACTCCAATACCTTGACTTTGTTGTCCTTAAGCCATTTTCCACAACTTTGGAAGCATGCTTGGGGTCATTGTACATTTGGAAGACCCATTTGCGACCAAGGTTTAACTTCCTCTTGAGATGTTGCTTCAATATATCCACATCATTTTCCTGCCTCATTATGCCATCTATTTTGTGAAGTGCACCAGTCCCTCCTGCAGCAAAACACCCCCACAACATGATGCTGCCACCCCACAACATGATGCTGCCACCCCCGTGCTTCACGGTTGGGATGGTGTTCTTCGGCTTGCAAGCTTCCCCCTTTTTCCTCCAAACATAACAATGGTCATTATGGCCAAACAGTTCTATTTTTGTTTCATCAGACCAGAGGACATTTCTCCAAAAAGTACAATCTTTGTCCCCATGTGCAGTTGCAAACCGTAGTCTAGCTTTTTTATGGCGGTTTTTGAGCAGTGGCTTCTTCCTTGCTGAGTGGACTTTCAGGTTATGTCGATATAGGACTCGTTTTACTGTGGATATAGACACTTTTGTACCTGTTTCCTCCAGCATCTTCACAAGGTCCATTGCTGTTGTTCTGGGATTGATTTGCACTTTTCGCACCAAAGTATGTTAATCTCTAGGAGACAGAACGCCTCTCCTTCCTGAACGGTATGACGGCTGCGTTGTCCCATGGTGTTTATACTTGTGTACTATTGTTTGTACGGATGAACGTGGTACCTTCAGGCGTTTGGAAATTGCTCCCAAGGATGAACCCAACTTGTGGAGGTCTACAACTTTTTTTCTGAGGTCTTGGCTGATTTCTTTTGATATTCCCATGATGTCAAGCAAAGAGGCACTGAGTTCAAACCCCCGAGCTGACAAGGTACAAATCTATCTGCCCCTGAACAGTTAACCCACTGTTCCTAGGCCGTCATTGAAAATAAGAATTTGTTCTTAACTGACTTGCCTAGTTAAATAAAGGTAAAAATAATAATAATACATCCACAGGTACACCTCCAATTGACTCAAATGATGTCAGAAGCTTCTAAACCCATGACATAATTTTCCAGGCACAGTCAACTTCTGACCCAGTGGAATTGTGATACAGTGAATTATAAGTGAAATAATCTGTCTGTGAACAATTGTTGCAAAAATTACATGCCAAAACTATAGTTTGTTAACAAGAAATTTGTGGAGTGGTTGAAAAACGAGTTTTAATGAAGCCAACCTAAGTGTATGTAAACTTCCGACTTCTGGGAAGTCCTCTGGGAGGGGGAGAGAATTAGAGGGAGCATACTTAAATTCACAAAGGACACCAGATAAAACAGGAGAATTACACCAGATATAACAGACTGATCCTAGCCCCCCGGCACAGACTATGGCAGCATAGATGCTGGAGATTGAGACCGGTGGGTCGGGGAACACTGTGGCCTGTCCGACAATACCCCCGGACAGGGCCAACCAGGCATGATATGACCCCAGCCACTTTGCCAACGCACAGCCCCCACACCACTAGAGGGATATCAACAGACCACCAACTTACTATCCTGAGACAAGGCTGAGTATAGCCCACAAAGATCTCCACCGCACGAGACCAAGAAGGCACAAAACTGGACAGGAAGATCACGTCTGTGACTCCACCCGCTCAAGTGACGCACCCCTCCTAGGGACGGCATGGAAGACCACTAGTAAGCCAGTGACTCAGCCCCCGTAACAGGGTCAGAGGCAGACAATCCCAGTGGAGAGAGAGGTGCCGGCCAGGCAGAGACAGCAAGAAAAATATATACTGCAGTTACTTACCAAGAAGATTGTGAATGTTGCTGAGTGACCGAGATACAGTTTGTTCTTGAATCTGCTTCAAAATATATGGCTAGAAAATGGCAGTCTAGCAATGATTTAATGACCAATTTGACAAAGCTGGAAGAATTTTGAAAATAATAATGGGCAAATATTGTACAATCCAGGTGTGCAAAGCTCTTAAAGACTTACCCAGAAAGTCCGTTGCTAGTCCCAGCACTAAAATGCAGGTGAAATTGACATTGCTTGTTTAAGTGTCAAACAGTACAGGGTTTAGGGTTGTAATACAGTCATTATAGATGGTGCTCTGTGTTGAATAATGGTTTTAAAGAAGTCAATGGTTTCAACTGATGTCTCCCTGGAAAACAGATATTTTATCTCAATGGGATTCTGTATGTAGATAAAGGATGAAATGCAGCGTGATGATGTACTGTAGCAGACTGTTCCTCCTCTCTCTGTTCTCTAGATGTTTGGAAACTGGACCTTCGGGACTCTCGTCTTCACTGTGCTGGTGTTTACTGTCACGCTCAAGGTGGGTTAGTGTATGTGAGTGTTTTGTGAATCTGATAATAGTGGATTCCATAATCCCTTTGCACATGTGAATAGCCTGTGTGTGAGAGAAAATGGATCCAGTAGACTTGCTCATCGGTCGTTAGAGCTGTGTGCCCTGCAGGCGTGGCGATTGATAATGTGTGTGTATCCTGTGTGCCCTGCAGGCGTGGCGATTGATAATGTGTGTGTATCCTGTGTGCCCTGCAGGCGTGGCGATTGATAATGTGTGTGTATCCTGTGTGCCCTGCAGGCGTGGCGATTGATAATGTGTGTGTATCCTGTGTGCCCTGCAGGCGTGGCGATTGATAATGTGTGTGTATCCTGTGTGCCCTGCATGCGTGGCGATTGATAATGTGTGTGTATCCTGTGTGTTGCAGCTTGCCTTGGACACACACCACTGGACCTGGATCAACCACTTTGTCATCTGGGGCTCCCTGCTTTTCTATGTCATCTTCTCTCTGCTCTGGGGAGGCATCATCTGGTACGCCTCTCATTCTTACAACTAACTGATTCTTACGCTGTACATTATTAGTATCACTTAAACAGAAATAAAATAACTAGATGTCATCTCTCCCTCTAGGCCCTTCCTGAACTACCAGAGAATGTACTATGTGTTCATGCAGATGTTGTCCAGCGGTCCGGCCTGGCTCGGCATCATCCTTCTCATCGCGATCAGCCTGCTGCCTGATGTGGTCAAGAAGGTCCTCTGCAGGACCCTGTGGCCCACCGCCACCGAACGCGCACAGGTAGGAAGGACCGCAACTTGACCACATAAATAAGAGTGTACAAGTGAATTAAAGGGTTTATTCGTCTTCAGGAAGAATATGTTCAGTAGATAAGTACTGTAGGCCTACCTGTAAAATCACCAAAAGGTATCCAGGTATAGCTCCCTCTGATATGCCAGACAACTCATTTTACTGAGTTACATATAAGGAAATCATTCAATTGAAATTAATTGATTAGGCCCTAATCTATGGATTTCACATGACTGGGGAATACAGATATGCGTCACAGATACCTTAAAATAAAGTTAGACTGATTTTCTGTTCCACTTCCTATCTGGTGTGACCACTATTTGGCTCCTGCAGCGCAACACATCTCCTTAGCATTGAGTTGATCAGGCTTTTTATTGTGGCCTGTGGATTGTTATCCCACTTCTCTTCAATGTCTATGCGAGGTTGTTGGATATTGGTGGGAACTAAAACACGCTGTCATACACGTCGATCCAGAGCATTCCAAACATGTTTCAGGGTGACATGGCTGGTGAGTATGCAGGCCATGGAAGAACGGGGACATTTCCAGCTTCCAGGAATTGTGTACAGATCCTTACGACATGGGGCTGTGCATCATCATGCTGAAACATGAAGTGATGGCGGCAGATGAATGCCACAACAATGGGCCTCAGGATCTCGTCACGGTATCTCTGTGCATTCAAATTGCCATTGATAAAATGCAATTATGTTCATTGTCCGTAGCTTATGCTTGTCTATACCATAGTCCCACCGCCACCATAGGGCACTCTGTTTACAACGTTGACATCAGCAAATCGCTCACTCACATGACGCCGTACCTTGGATTAATCAGTGAAGACTTCTCCAGCATGCCAGTGGCCATCGAAGTTGAGCATTTGCCCACTGAAGTTGGTTAGGATGCTGAACTACAGTCAGGTCAAGACCCTGATGACAACGACCAGCACGCAGATGAGCTTCCCTTTCTGACAGTTTGTGCAGAAATTCAGTTGTCCAAACCCACAGTTTCATCAGCTGTCCGGGTGGCTGGTCTCAGACAATCCCACAGTTGAAGAAGCCAGATGTGAAACTCCTGGTCTGGCTTGGTTACACGTAGTCTGCGGTTGTGAGGCTGGTTAGATGTACTGCCAAATTCTCGAAAACCATGTTAGAGGCAGCTTATGGTAGAGAAATGAACATGCAATTTTCTGGCAACAGCTCTGGTGGACATTCCTGCAGTCAGCATGCCAATTGCATGCTCCCTTAAAACTTGAGACGTCTGTGGCATTGTGGTGTTTGACAAAACTGCACATTTTAAAGGGCCTTTTATTGTCCCCAGCACTATGTAATGATCATGCTGCTTAATCAGTTTCTTGATATGCCACACCTGCCAGGTGGGTGGATTATCTTGACAAAGGAGAAATGCTCACTAATAGGGATGTAAACACATTTTTGCATAAAATCTGAGAGAAATAAGGTTTCTGTGCGTATGGAAAATGTGTATTTCAGGTCATGAAACATGGGACCAACACTTTACATGTTGCGTTTATATTTTTGTTCAGTGTAGATTGACCCTCTGTTAACCCACACTGTATTGCTAAAACTCCTCCACCTTTCACCACCTATTATTACTACTTCCTGTCACAATTGCATAGGTGTGAGAAATGATTCCACCAAGCCTATCAGAAGGCAAGGTGAAGCAAATATCACATTGCTTATACCTATCCAATGCTTTCAGATCTGTAGCTAAATCTGACTGATTCCTTTCTACCCTCTCTTCCTTGCTTCCTAATCGCCCCCCTTCAATCTCTCCTGTCCGTCTCTATCTTTCTCTTTTACCCCACCCCTCCCTCTGTCTCCCTCCGCCCTCTGACCCCATCACCCTGGGCAATGGCAATGGCAGTCCAATCGCTCGTGCCTTACCGTGGAGCTATCCACCATCTTCGTGCTCACTCAGTCCGACAGCAGATTGAGTTTCTGATTGGCCGAGAGACTGCAGAAGAGGAGGAGGAGGTGACTCTTTTTAAACACTTTCGTCAATGTCACGTCAGTGTTCCACCGTCATTGAGTTACATCAGTTTCAACATTTAGCTCCCAACTTTCCAACGTCAATCACAATAGTGTTCCCATCCAGGGCTTCCATTTCTATGTCAAACAATTGAACTCAAGTGCCAGACAATACTGACATTCATACTGCTAAATATGCTACTGCTGATCAAGCTGATAACAAGCTCTAATCACTGATTTCATAACCTTATTAACCTATCACTAGCCTTCTGTTAGCATCTCGCTAGCTTTACAACCTCACCCAGTACCATACTCAGCCTGTCATTCTCATCATGTTCCTCTATGGATGCTATTCAAATGTAGCACAGTATGTATTGTATATTCATGTGTAAAATGTACGTTGATGTGTTATTCCATCCAAATGCTAACTTGCTAGTATGTGTGGCACACCGACGCTAGACTAATCTTCCGTGACAACAGACAGATTATTGCTAGCACTACACTGGGAAGTTGAAGGGCTATCATCATGTTAGTTACAGTGCAGTGGTTCACCGCATGTCTTCTATTCGGAACCGCCTCCTGGTTCCTGACCCCTTCTCACCCTTACTGTTTGCCCACAGAGGGTGAGGGCTGATGGCGTGCATGAGGGGAGTGTATCCCCGGCCACGGGCCCGGACCCCAGTCCTGTTGCTGGTGGTGGAGGCAGTGAGAGAGACATGCTTTGCCCTGCTAGGACCTGTGAGGGGGAAAGAGGAGGTGAAGGGGTGCGAGCTGCCAGGACTTATGACTCCATGATGTCACACAACCCTAACTACCTTCTCAGCCAGCCCCTAGACCACGCCCCCTCAGATGGTGAGGGCTGTTACGGTAACTGTGGGGTACATCTTGGTGGGTGATGGTTTACGCTTTGTGATTGGGAACATTTCATTTCCTGCTAGAGGCTCTTCACTGCTAGCTGGTTTTGGACAAATCACAACCATGGAATGAAACGCATGGGGCCTTCTGGGTGGTTTACGTGTGATGATTCTCTTCGAGTGCTTTAGGGTGGTTAGCCTGGAAGATCAGGGTGACTGGCTTGGGCTGGTACTGTATTGTAAACTCACTTGGGATACAGAGACATTTTCTGGCTTTCCTTCTGTCCTGCGGAGAGATGCTCTTAGGTAGCCTAATTTGTTCTTAACTGACATGCCTAGTTAAATAAAGATGACATAAATAAATAATTATAATAAAAGGTAAAGGTATTTTTATTGGATCACTCACATGCTGTCCGTGTCAACACAGGTTTCAGAGGCAATGCCACACATGCATTTTGTGCAAATAAATACATTTGGTATCTTAAACATGGAGATAAGGTTAAATACCATCAACTGGTATTAACATCAATGAAAACATTGGCATTGATGATTATTATTGAATACATTTGATTGAATAAAATCCCCAGGGCACATCAGTGTACTTTTGACCTCTGGTGTTGGAAAATGGTACTGCATGTATGTTAATCTTTCATTTTTATTGCATGCTGATCACCTGAATGTGAATTGAACATGAAACAGACCAGGGTATTTTCAGTAGGTCTTACCACTTCCTCTCTCTATTCCCTCCTTCCCTCTCTCCAGGACATTGACAAGCTGTTGCAGAGCAGTGTAGCAGAGTTGACCCCCGTGTCCTCTCGCCCTTCTGGCCCCTCCTCCAAACGGAAGAGCACTGACACCTCCCACCTTCACCTTGGGGTTCCAGGGCCCCGAACACTCCACAGGTCTGAGTTCTTCCCCCACAAACTTGTATTGTTCCACTGGGCTGATGGGGGTGGGGCAGACCTCCGCACCCTCAGCCTCTACGTGCTCCGTAAACTCGGGCTGGCTTTGCCTACTACCCACCAGGGCCAGAGACCTCTGTGTGACACGGACAGGCACACACACACAAACACAGGCTGATGTGTGAGCATACACAACGATGTGACCTAAATGTGACCTAAACCTACAAAGAATAGGGATTTGTGTTCCACTCATAAACAATGCATACACAAACGCTCACTAATTCTCACATACTCCTCGAACATGAAACATTTACCATGTGTCAGCCATTCGGAAGCGGATACGATTAGAGGCTTCCACATGCTTCAGTTCGGCTGGCGCCTTGCCGAGAATGTAACGAGTGCGCTTGCGTACTCCCTTAAGTCACTTGAAAAATCAATACAAAATGTATGTCCATTTTGAGATGCCGTAGCCAGCATACAATTCCTCAAAATAGTCAGAATTAATCTAAGAACTCGTGAAATTTTGACGCTTTTGCCGATGAGATCTTAAGTTGCGCAATTTACATCTAACTAAGATGTTTGGTGCAGTATTTATCAATGAAAAAATGTGCATGAAAATTAGTTGAATCACGTTGAATGACAACAAAGACTTTATTGAAGAATCCCTACTGGTGACCAATCGCCGACTTCGGCTACCGACTTCGGCTTGTGTCCCTGAACAGCTGCAAAAACTCTTCCCGAAGTCCAAAAGGATAAAAATGTCAGAAAATGTCATTATAATATATGCACGAACTGTTTCGGCTGGGAAGCATGCGGACACCTTTGACCTCCCAAGTTGCCTCCAATTGGTCCTGTCATAGTTCTATTTCAGTCTGGTCCTGATCCCAGTCCACACCACTACTCTACTACTGTGCTATTCTATTCTACTACTTTACTACTATATTCTACTCTACTACACTACTCAATTACTCTACTCTTCTGCTACTTTATTCTACTCTACTTTACTATACTACACTATTCTACTACTCCAAACTCTATTCTACTCTACTATACTCTATTCTACTACTCTATTCTGCTACTCTGCTACTATACTCTATTCTACTACTCTATTATTCTACTCTACTGCTATACTCTATTCTAATACTCTATTCTTCTACTCTACTACTATACTCTATTCTACTCTACTACTATACTCTATTCTACTCTACTACTATACTAATCTACTCTATTCTTCTACTCTACTACTATACTCTATTCTTCTACTCTAATAGTATACTCTATTCTACTCTAGTACTATACTATACTAATCTACTCTATTCATCTACTCTACTACTATACTCTATTCTACTCTACTACTATACTAATCTACTCTATTCTACTACTATACTGTATTCTACTCTACTAATCTACTCTATTCTACTACTATACTGTATTCTACTCTACTAATCTACTCTATTCTACTACTATACTGTATTCTACTCTACTAATCTACTGTATTCTACTCTACTAATCTACTCTACTCTACGAATCTACTCTACTCTACGAATCTATTCTACTCTACTAATCTGCTCTACTCTATTCTACTACTATACTCTATTCTACTACTATACTCTATTCTACTCTACTAATCTACTCTATTCTGTTCTACTAATCTACTCTACTCTATTCTACTACTATACTCTATTCTACTCAACTACTCTATTAATCTACTCTACTAATCTACTCTAGTCTACTCTACTTTACTATGATAATCTATTCTACCCCACTACCCTACTTTATGCTACTCTACTCTTCATATGAAAATACTTGAATCCAAAGGGTAAACTCTCACTGAACAAAAGGAGAAATTCTGTATTTGAATGTCCGTCTCTTCTACACAGTGAAATCATACTGTGTAACAATATCAAATTGACCGGCCTTTTCTGTTTCTATGTTATTTACTGTGTTTCTCTTGTTTTTAACTTTCTTTACTGTTTCTCCATTTTGCTCCTTTTGTTGAAATAACTGGTGTTGCTTTGCAAAATGTTCTGGGGAGAAAGATCTCTGTTATTCTGTTCGCGTGTGTGTCACGGTTTCCATTAGCCGGCAATTGCCAGGCTTTTGCCAATTTTTTTTTAAAGAAAAGCCCATAAGTTAATAAAGCTGTTCCATGCCAAAATGAACAGGATTTTAAAAAATCCCATTGCAAAATAATGCTTTTTATTCATTGACGTTAATACCAGTTGATGGAAATACATTTGACCATCATGCTTATTGGTCTATAGGTTAATTTGTATAATATAGTGGAATTAAATTGACCTGTGTATTTTTGTTAGTCATCATGTATCTAATTTATCCAACACAACTATCACATGTGCACAGCATACAGAGCCTATTTTGAGGGGGATTTGTCCTGCAGCTCCTCAGCTGGTTGCTGCTGGAGTAAAACATGTGCTTTTATAAACCCATTCATTGCGCAACAATTCTAAATTAAATCATATGTTGGGGAAAAAAAAAGAAAGAGCTACTATTTTTATTTCTCAACTGATAATTGAAGCGTGACTCCCATTCACCATTCCAGTGCAGGCAACATGCTATCAGCGCATCACCCACCACTTTACAATGTGAGCTGGAGGCAGTATGCATTTTGAAAACATACTTCATTGTTTGAAACCTGAATATTTTATTTCATATTCAGAGGCATGTCTTACGTTGCTTCAAAGTAGCCTGTCGGCAAAATCCAAACATGGAAACGTGGAGGAAATTAAGTTTGGGGAAGCTTACAATTTATCCTACAATTTCTACAGTTCTGCGTACCAGTTATGATTTTTATGTAAGTATTTTCATGGAACAGTTTCATTTAAAACCTTGTTGTTTTTCAAAATCATTTTCACATGGTTGTGAAATGTGAATTAAAATGATCTAAAAGTCAGCTTATGGGAGACCACCAGCCTCTGTCATATGAACATATTAATACACCGTGATCCATTAGCGACTAAATTATTGAGCACATGGAACTCATAGCCTATAGGCCAATGCAGCAGTAGGCCTATAACTTCCATTGCTCTTTCACACGAGGATTGGTGATTATCGAGGCGGCGACTGTTGGAAAGACTTTTCAAAAAGTTTACTGTGAGGAACTATAGTCTTAATATATTATTATTTTCAATGGATGTTAAAAAAACACTTTCCTACATTTCCTGCACAGCAGGCCAGGTACTTCTATGCACAGAGAAACCAGAAACAATACTCCCTCAACATTATCAGGACAGAGAAACCAGACACATGCTCAGGCGCGCGCTCCCTCAACATTATCAGGACAGAGAAACCAGAGACATGCTCAGGCTCGCGCTCCCTAAACATTATCAGGACAGAGAAACCAGACACATGCTCAGGCGCACGCTCCCTCAACATTATCAGGACAGAGAAACCAGACACATGCTCAGGAGCGTGCTCCCTCAACATTATCAGGACAGAGAAACCAGACACATGCTCAGGAGCGTGCTCCCTCAACATTATCAGGACAGAGAAACCAGACACATGCTCATTGCGCACATGGAGCACTCCAAATAAACAACAATGCAAATATTGACAAATCTCATAAATGATGGTTATGAAACAAACCAAAACTTGTTTCTCACAAGTATAGCAGGTTGTGAACTCTGCAAACAATGTTTCCACTCTGAGAATGAGAATGGTAAATGACTGTAAGTAATACAATCATTAACAGAAATTAATGTAAACCAATTATGAGGATTATCGGTACTTTTACTACTGGTGACATATGTCATGGAGAATTGAACAATTCACACAGTGAAACAATGAATGCTCAAGAATTGGCAGGAGACAGCTGAGCGATTCTGGAGAGAGACTCACCAATATCTTCGCCCCTTGTCTCAACATTTTAAATTATACTCAAGACACGATCTTCTCACATTTTATATGCTTTTGACTGACAGCTGCAACTCGATAATCAGCTAGGCCTATTTTCAAGCTCGCTGCCCAAATTGCTGGCTTCCCAAATAGGCGTAGTCTACGGCCTATGAGCTTGTGATCTGAAATAATCCACAGCAATTTTTTAAAAGAAGCTAATGTTTCCGGCGCCACATTTTCCTAACAGAAACCTTGGGGGGATACCTCTACCTTAATATAACAATAACAGCAGGCTAGGAGCCAAATGAGAATAATGGAATTGTATAACTCTCACTCTAGTGGTGTATCTATCTATTCTAAATCAAATAACATTTATTTACAAAGCACTTTTTACATCAGCAGATGTCACAAAGTGCTGTACAGAAACTAAAACCCCAAACGGCAATCAGTGCAGATGTAGAAGCACAGTGGCCAGGAACAACTCCCTAGGAAGAAGCCTAGAGAGGAACCAGGCTCTAAGGGTTGGCCAGTCCTCTTCTGGCTGTGCCGGGTGGAGATTATAACAGAGAGAGGGTCCAAAACAGCAGGTCCGGTACCTCGCACGTTTGGTGAACCGGTCATGGTTCTATAAAGCCTTCCACATATATCAGTATATTTATAACCCATTCCTAATCTTCCATAATATCCCCTAGTTCGCAGTGCACCTGTGTACATTTGAAAGCATTGAATAGGTGTATGTAGTATGGTGAAAATTCCACCAAGCCTTTCAAGGGACAAGATGGAGCTACTAGCATAGATGTACACAAGGGCCTGGGGGATGGGAGGTTAGTGGTCCATTTGGGATTGGGCAAGAGGGGATAGAAGAGGATCAGAAGAGGGATGTAAAATACAAGCCACCCTGCCTTAATCCACAATCTCTCATCTCCACTGGTATAGATGTACTGTGTACCGCCAACTGGAGCTGTGCAACTTGTTCAGTGGCTGGTGAGTGTGGGAACTGGCCTGACCTGTGTGTGTGATGGAGCATCTTCCATTTCTCCATGTGCCCTCACTCTTATTGTCAGTGTTCTTTTCTTTCTCTTCATTGTTTATCTCTCAACCCCCCCCCCCCTCCCCCACACACACACACACACACAGACACACACATACACAACGTGTCTCATACCCATCATCTATCATACTCCTGCATAGTGGAGGTGTCATAATACCCATAAAACCTAGCGGTCAAATAGGGAAATGGTTCCAATCGTTTTTCCACCATTCATTTCTCCCATAGGGGAACATGTAGTCTTACCCTGGCGTGATGTGTTGATAACCATGTAAATCTCTCTGACAGACAAGGTGACTTGTATCAATATATTTGGCTCCATTTACTTTGATTCGAAAATGCTAATTAGCATCAAAATAGGCATGTAAGACTATAAATCCCGGCAAGCTCTTGCACGTCATCTCTAGCTGACACCTTTGCTAACAGGTTTTGTCAATGTAAAACTTGCACAAGACCGTTCACAGAATTGTCAATTTAAAGAAATGTTGCCAATTTATTCATTACCAATTTAGTTAACATGAGGTAGTTAATTTTTTACTTTGATTCAGTAGTCTTGTCCAGATCATCATGACATTGGTAGTTCTTTATGATAGCTGCTAATGTGGCTAACTAGTGTTAGTGTATTGATAAGTCACCTTGTCTGAGAGAGATTTACACGGTTATCAAACCATCCCGCCAGGGTAAGCCCACGCCAAACACAGTGCTTATTTGAAGTGTTTCTAAAATCCACTATGATTGGAACCATTTCCTTGTTTGACCTTTAGGTTTTATGGGATATTATGAATCATACTGTAGTACTCTATAAACTCTTTCTACTCACTCAGGCCACCATGTGGCCATACACTGTAACAGCACTCTGTTTGGGTCAGACAGAAAGCTATGGTAGGTAGCTATGCCCTGCACACAGGCTGATGGGGTTATTTCATGGATGTTTCCATGACTGGTCAGTGTTGCTTGCGTTATGTTTGTTGTCTAAAGATGATGTATTCTCTGTTATGCAAAGGTTCTTGTCTCTATTCCTAGTATGATATGTCTTAATCGCGTTGTGTTATGACTATTTATACATGTTTGGTTATCAAATGAGGTATTTTATATGGTATATTATGAATGTAGGTTGTTTATCATGTATGGATGTAAATTCAACTAATAGAGGTATCTATGTATAAATGGGGTATGGTTTGGAGACTTGAATCGAACAGCGGTGTCACAAACAAATCCATCTTTCTAGAATGTCATATAAATGATATAAATGACAGATGGTTTGCCACATCCTCTATATAGTAGATTGTAAGATTGTGATTTACTGAATATATTTTCCAAATTTCTAACATGTAAAAGTATGAGGTGAAACGTCTGCCTTTGTCCAAAGCTCGTCTGTGGTGTAAGTGAGTGACTGAAATTCATTGGATCGTCAGCATCTTTGTATGTTTATATGTCTGCTGAGTGCTGATACACACACACACACACACACACACACACACACACACACACACACACACACACACAACAAATATCTATAGGCCTGTATATCTTCTGTCACAACTCTCTCCTTTTGGGGATTTTGTTAAAGGTCTGAGTTCAGGTTTTTTGTTTGTTTGTGTTATGACTCGAAGCCTTCGGTTGGGCTTACTGACATGGATTGCAAAGGTGTTATCGTGCATGTCATATAGCCACTGTAAAGAGTATTTGGTCATGTTTTTATGGAAGTCATGCATTGTCTGATGTTCTTATCATTACTAGAGGCTAGCCAAAATACAATGTAGCTGGAACACTAAGGCAGGTGGTTATGGGGAGAGTATTCACTGTTTGTTACTCATTGGATGAGAGGTCAAATCATCACGTTGTCACTTATTATTATTATTATTATTATTAGTAGTATTACATGTTATTGAAAATATATATCAATCAAAATATATATTCTATTGATACTTTTGTATCCAGGGGAGAAGATTCTATTTTAACTCTATTTATTTAGATATTGCTTTCGTTTTTGGAACAGACAAAATTAAAAAGTAGACCCACAGAATTAACACACTGAAGACTTTAAAAGTAAATGAAACACACAGCACTTTGTACACCTCAGATCCCTCAAAATAAGGTTTACTACTGTAAGTGCACTGAGTTTTTATAAATCGGCTAGTCACCCACAGAGATTATATTTCTACAAGTCACTCATCTCCTAAACTCTTTTCTATTTAACTTTTTTGTTTTAAATATCATAGTGAGAGAAAAAAGTATGACCAACTTGATTAGTCAATGAAGATTTGGGACTTCTGTCTCTATCTCTCTCTATCTCTCTCTCTCTCTCTCTCATTGGTTAACCACACCAGCCTTGTGACTGTTGTTGACCAGAATGTCCACTGCTTTTATAAACGTTATTATCAGCACAACTTTAGGTGCTCTCACCATACTGCTCCTGGACTACTGTACTGTGCCCTCAAAGGCAAACGGTATTCTGCGTAACATACAAACCTACAATGTTTGTATCCGTGAGCAGTTTTCGTGCTTGTTTTTCTACAAAGATTTAAAATTAATTTTGTTGACATTTTGCCAGCCTATCTGTAGCGAATGAGGACAAAGCTCTGTACTGTCATTCTGCTTGTAATAAAGACATTGTTTAACACACCGGTTTGTCAGACTCCATCCTGTCATCCTGTATGTCACAGTAGCTGCATTGTTATTGGAGGATATATATGACCTGACTAAGTTGAGCGGGCCCAGTGTTCTGGCCCATTGTGCTGGCCCAGTGCACCACAGTAATGTGTTGTAATGGCACAGGATGACCACATGGTTGTGATGGAGGACAGCTAATCTCAGAGCCCACATAGAAAACAACCACAAATAATGAATGATAACAGCAAGTGATAACCATCATGCTGTTAATGAGGATGAGGTAAACCTTAATGTTCTTCTCTTACATTTTCTCTACCCCTCCCCCCTCACTCTCTCCATCTATTGCAGTCATGTCCTTTCTCAGAGCTGCAGGGAGACTTTAAATCAAACTGACCTCTCTCCTTGTTGTGACTGCAGTCAAGCCTCAGTCCTATCAGTTGTGTCTGTGATGTGTATGAGTCTGCAAAAATCTGACTTGGCGGCAATCCCCCTCCTCTCCCCTCCTCTCTAGGTCTGCGTTGTGTGTGTGCATGCAGTGCATCTGTGAGCCAGCCCCCTCTTTTCCTCCTCTCCAGTGCCGACATCCTCCACTCTGCATCTCTCTGTCACTGCAGCTGGGGACATCTGCTTCCATCGCAGCTTCAGCATCCTCCCCATCTCCTCTGCAGCCAGCATCCTATCTCTTCTCTAAAACATTACTCTCTTCTCTCCTTTCTGCAGCACCCCTCTCTCCACTCACATCCTCCACACCATCTGTAGTGCGAGCCAGCCAGGCAAGCCCCCCCCCCAGTAGCATCCTTACCCTGGGCTAGTGACTGTGCAGTCTCCCCCCTCTTGCCTCTTCTCCCCTGGGATAAGCAGCTACGCCAGTCCCTCTCTCCCTCCACCACAGCATCGGCTGTCTGAAGCACCAGGGAGACAGTCAAGCAGGCTCAATCTCTCTCCAGCCACGGCGTCCCTTTTCTGGTTAACAGGACTCCCGTTCCCCCTCCTGAGGATGATCCTGTGGATGAAGACGGAGGAGATGGCTCTAGGAACGATGCTGGAGAGTCTCCGACTGGTCACCCAAAACATAGGTGTGTATCAACAGCATCGCTAACAATAGAAATCTGAGTAACATACAGGAGGTACTGTTGTTAAGAAAGATTTTTCTGAAATGTACAGCCAAAACGTAGGTAACAAGAGCATGACCAGCCAAAACCTAGGTAACAAGAGCATGACCAGCCAAAACCTAGGTAACAAGAGCATGACCAGCCAAAACCTAGGTAACAAGAGCATGACCAGCCAAAACCTAGGTAACAAGAGCATGACCAGCCAAAACCTAGGTAACAAGAGCATGCTCATTTTAAACACGTCTGAGAAGATAGTGTCGCCTTACCCAACAGTATGACTATTAAAACATTGCTATATGTGGCGTAGTTGTACACTAATTGGTTTGTATGTTATCCTTGTCAATGACCGACCCATCACTGGTATGGGAGGACACTTAGCTATGTTCTGTGAAGCTGTGTTTTGGAGCTGAAAGGTAACATGTTTTTGTGTATGCAGTGTGATATCGACCGAAGTCATCGGCACCTCTGCAGGGGGATGTAACGACTCTGGAATTGGCTTGGTTTTTCCTGCCTGTTGTCATGGGGTGACGTCATGTCTTTACATGTATTTGTTTTAGTGTCAGTACCCGTGCAGCTCTAGAATACTTTGGTTGATAAGTTTAGATCAAATGATAGAGAAGATAGACACATAGAGGATTTTCTCTAACATAACCACCATACCTGTTGTATTACATGGTTACTACTGTATTACAATAACCATGTCAAATAGGACTCAAACATGGGTGTAAACAGAAGATTGTATTCTGTTTCTTTCACCACTATCCTGAAGTTAACAACAGTAAATGTGTAGGTCTGTAACAGGAGACCAGGTGGCCCAGAACATGTTACTTCACGTCTATATCTCTCATCATCTCTCCTGACTTCGAGTTACACATAACATCTCCTCTGTCACTGACATTCCTTCCTACCGTAGCCATGTTTTTACTATATGTCATGTATGTGTAAAAATGGTTTTGGTCATAATGTATATCCATCATACATTTCTACTGTCTTTTGGTGCAGGGTTTACACACAGATTGCAAACATGAACTGTTGCTGTGAGTGTTCTAAGCCTGGTTGTCATGGAGTTTAAAAGATGGTGGGCTATATCAGTTGTGCATTTTATGTGTATTATGGACATCATGTACTTACATATACATAATATCAGGTATTATCTATTAGATATGATCCTCCCTAGCCACAGGATGTACTTATTAGATATGATCCTCCCTAGCCACAGGATATACTTACAGTGCATTGCGAAAGTAATGCCCCCTTGAACTTTGCGACCTTTTGCCACATTTCAGGCTTCAAACATAAAGATATAAAACTGTATTTTTTTGTGAAGAATCAACAACAAGTGGGACACAATCATGAAGTGGAACGACATTTATTGGATATTTCAAACTTTTTTAACAAATCAAAAACTGAAAAATTGGGCGTGCAAAATTATTCAGCCCCCTTAAGTTAATACTTTGTAGCGCCACCTTTTGCTGCGATTACAGCTGTAAGTCGCTTGGGGTATGTCTCTATCAGTTTTGCACATCGAGAGACTGACATTTTTTGCCATTCCTCCTTGCAAAACAGCTCGAGCTCAGTGAGGTTGGATGGAGAGCATTTGTGAACAGCAGTTTTCAGTTCTTTCCACAGATTCTCGATTGGATTCAGGTCTGGACTTTGACTTGGCCATTCTAACACCTGGATATGTTTATTTTTGAACCATTCCATTGTAGATTTTGCTTTATGTTTTGGATCATTGTCTTGTTGGAAGACAGATCTCCGTCCCAGTCTCAGGTCTTTTGCAGACTCCATCAGGTTTTCTTCCAGAATGGTCCTGTATTTGGCTCCATCCATCTTCCCATACATTTTAACCATCTTCCCTGTCCCTGCTGAAGAAAAGCAGGCCCAAACCATGATGCTGCCACCACCATGTTTGACAGTGGGGATGGTGTGTTCAGCTGTGTTGCTTTTACGCCAAACATAACGTTTTGCATTGTTGCCAAAAAGTTCAATTTTGGTTTCATCTGACCAGAGCACCTTCTTCCACATGTTTGGTGTGTCTCCCAGGTGGCTTGTGGCAAACTTTAAACAACACTTTTTATGGATATCTTTAAGAAATGGCTTTCTTCTTGCCACTCTTCCATAAAGGCCAGATTTGTGCAATATACGACTGATTGTTGTCCTATGGACAGAGTCTCCCACCTCAGCTGTAGATCTCTGCAGTTCATCCAGAGTGATCATGGGCCTCTTGGCTGCATCTCTGATCAGTCTTCTCCTTGTATGAGCTGAAAGTTTAGAGGGACGGCCAGGTCTTGGTATATTTGCAGTGGTCTGATACTCCTTCCATTTCAATATTATCGCTTGCACAGTGCTCCTTGGGATGTTTAAAGCTTGGGAAATCTTTTTGTATCCAAATCCGGCTTTAAACTTCTTCACAACATTATCTCGGACCTGCCTGGTGTGTTCCTTGTTCTTCATGATGCTCTCTGCACTTTTAACGGACCTCTGAGACTATCACAGTGCAGGTGCATTTATACGGAGACTTGATTACACACAGGTGGATTGTATTTATCATCATTAGTCATTTAGGTCAACATTGGATCATTCAGAGATCCTCACTGAACTTCTGGAGAGAGTTTGCTGCACTGAAAGTAAAGGGGCTGAATAATTTTGCACGCCCAATTTTTCAGTTTTTGATTTGTTAAAAAAGTTTGAAATATCCAATAAATGTCGTTCCACTTCATGATTGTGTCCCACTTGTTGTTGATTCTTCACCAAAAAATACAGTTTTATATCTTTATGTTTGAAGCCTGAAATGTGGCAAAAGGTCGCAAAGTTCAAGGGGGCCGAATACTTTCGCAATGCACTGTATTAGATATGATCCTCTCTAGCCACAGTATGTACTTATTAGATATGATCTTCCCTAGCCACAGGATATACTTATTAGATATGATCCTCCCTAGCCACAGGACGTACTTATTAGACAGTCAATAATCCTCTCAATCCATCTCATCCTATTAATGTGACTCCTGCTGGACTGGCCTTCTATTGAGTTACACATCTATGGCTTGATCCCGCACACGCACGCAAACAAAGGCATCCTCTAACACCACACACACACACACACACACACACACACACACACACACACACACACCGGCTCAGTATCAGCTTTAGGCCCAGGGGGACTGCTCTCCAGTGTTGATATTGGCCATATGGATTTTGCTCAGGCAGACTTAGAGAAGTGGTATATCAGTCTGTAACTGTCAATATAGAAATAACAGTTACCAAGGCAACACCAGTGTCAATGTTTTGGCTGTCTGCTCGTTAGAATCATACAAGCTTTTGAGATATTACTCAGAGGGGCTGTAGTTTGTGTGTAGTAGCATGGGCATGAGTAATCTAGTGCTACTCTAGTACTCGAACGGATGTCAAAGCTCCATCTATAAACAAAATCACATAGGCCTGTAGGCTACAACTATTTGGTGGAATGTTGCTTGCAGTGTTCAATGTGGAATTGTTCATGCATTTGGAAAAATCAAAAGAACAGGCAGCATAAACTAAATCAAAACGTCAGTATATCAAAAACAACACATTTTGGTTTGTAACCCTGAAAGAATTGTCTTTCAACTTGCCAAAATGAGCCTCATTTCAAATGATCACTCTGTAAATAACTGTTCCAGGCATGAGATGTGCATGCATCACTTCTCACTGGCAACTTTTTTCATTTGGAAAAATATTCTGTCGTGTTATATTACATGTTATTTTTACTATAAAATAGTTGTGTTGACTGTGGGCTCGGGAAATGTGTGTCTTTCTGCTAAATTAACTAAACAAAGCTATGACATTGCACAGCCATAGCTTTTACTAGAAAGCTCCACTGCTGAGGGTACTGCCTTTTTCAAGATTGTGTTCCACGATATAATATGACCAGTTGATATTACGGTTTCAATAAATGTCATCTTAAATAGTACTTAATTTATTTATGGACTGAATATACAGTACTAGTCAAAAGTTTGGACACACCTACTCATTCAAGGGTTTTTCTTTATTTTTTATTATTTTCTACATTGTAGAATAATAGTGAAGACATCAAAACTATGAAATAACACATATGGAATCATGTAGTAACCAAAAAAGTGTTAAACAAAATCTAAAATATATTTAAGATTCTTCAAAGTAGCCACCCTTTGCCTCGATGAAGTGCTGAGCACTTGTTGGCTGCATTTCCTTCCAACTCATACCAAAACATCTCAACTGGGTTGAGGTCGAGTGATTGTGGAGGCCAGGTCATCTAATGCAGCACTCCATCACTCTCCTTCTTGGTCAAATAGCCCTTACACAGCCTGTAGGTGTGTTGGGTCATTGTCCTACTGAAAAACAAATGATAGTCCCACTAAGCCCAAACCAGATGGGATGGTGTATCGCTGCAGAATGCTGTGACAGCCATGCTGGTCAAGTGTGCCTTGAATTCTAAATAAATAACAACATTGTCACCAGCAAAGCACCATCACACCTCTCCCTCCATGCTTCACAGTGGGAACCACACATGCGGATATCATCTAATTCACCTACTCTGTGTCTCGCAATGGTACGGTGGTTGGAAAATTTGGTCTGATGAGTCCAAATTTGA
This sequence comes from Oncorhynchus mykiss, assembly GCF_057628025.1. Classification (NCBI taxonomy): domain Eukaryota; kingdom Metazoa; phylum Chordata; class Actinopteri; order Salmoniformes; family Salmonidae; genus Oncorhynchus; species Oncorhynchus mykiss. The sequence goes on along the minus strand of NC_143043.1, from coordinate 9,844,260 downwards.
TACAGCCTGGATTTGGACCAAGGTGTCTGTAGTGATACCTCTAGCACAGTGCCTTAGAAGCTTAATGAAGTAGTCACCTGGACTGTGGTGTGTATTGTATGGTGTTAGTGTGTGTGTGTGTGGGGGGTGTGTGTGTGTGCTGTAAGGTGTGTGTGTGTGTGTGTTGTAAGGTGTGGGTGTGTGTGTGTTGTAAGGTGTAGGGGTGTGTGTGTGTGCTGTACGGTGTGTGTGTGTGTGTGTTGTAAGGTGTGTGCGTGTGTGTGTGTGTGTGTGTGTGTGTTGTACGGTGTGTGGGTGTGTTTAGGTATTGTGTGTGTGTTTAGGTATTGTGTGTGTGTGTGGGGGGGGGGGGGTAGTGTGTGTGTGTGTGTGTGTTTAGATATTGTCTGTGTGTGTGTGTGTTTAGGTATTGTGTGTGTGTGTTGTATATGCTCTGTGTGTGTGTGTGTGTGTGTGTGTTTTTTGTATGCTCTGTGTTTTTGTGTGTGTGTGTTTTGTATGCGGTGTGTGTGTGTTTTGTCTGTGTGGGTGTGTGTGTATGCTGTGTATCAAATCAAATTTTACTGGTCACATACACATGGTTTGCAGATGTTAATGTGAGTGTAGTGAAATGTTTGTGCTTCTAGTTCCAACATGCAGTAATATCTAACAAGTAATCTAACAATTTCACAACAACTACCTTTTACACACAAGTGTAAAGGAATGAATAAGAGTATGAACATAAAAATATATGGATGAGCGATGGCCGAACGGCATAGGCAAGATGGTATAAAGTACAGTATATACATATGAGACACGTAACGCGCCAATGTAAGGGGGTGCTCCCTCTGCTGTTTCCTGGAGTCCACGATCATCTCCTTTGTTTTGTTGACGTTGAGTGTGAGTTTTTTTTCCTGACGCCACACTCCAAGGGCCTTTTTTTTATTTTTGTTTTTACCTTTATTTAACTAGGCAAGTCAGTTAAGAACAAATTCTTATTTTCAATGACAGCCTAGGAACAGTGGTTAACTGCCTGTTTAGGGGCAGAACGACAGATTTGTACCTTGCCAGCTCGGGGGTTTGAACTTGCAACCTTCCGGTTACTAGTCCAACGCTCTAACCACTAGGTTACCCTGCCGCCCCGCCTTTACCTCCTCCCTGTAGGCCGTTTCGTCGTCGTTGGTAATCAAGCCTACCACTGTAGTGTTGTCTGCAAACTTGATGATTGTGTTGGAGGCGTGCATGGCCATGCAGTCAAGGGTGAACAGGGAGTACAGGAGAGGGCTGAGAACGCACCCTTGTGGGGCCCCAGTGTTGAGTATCAGCGGGGTGGAGATGTTGTTTCTTACCCTCACCACCTGGGGGCGTCCCGTCAGAAAGTCCAGGACCCAGTCGCACAGGGCGGGGTCGAGACGCAGGGTCTCGAGCTTAATGACGAGTTTGGAGGGTACAATGAGATTAAATGCTGAGCTGTAGTCGATGAACAGCATTCTTACATAGGTATTCCTCTTGTCCAGATGGGGTAGGGCAGTGTGCAGTGCAATTTTGTATTTTTATTTATCTGTTATTTTACCAGGTAAGTTGACTGAGAACACGTTCTCATTTACAGCAACGACCTGGTGAATAGTTACAGCGGAGAGGGGGGGATGAATGAATGAGCCAATTGAAAACTGGGGATTATTAGGTGACCGTGATGGTTTGAGGGCAAGATTTGGAATTTAGCCAGGACACCGGGGTTAACACCCCTACTCTTACGATAAGTGACATGGGATCTTTAATGACCTCAGAGAGTTAGGACACCCATTTAACGTCCCATCCGAAAGACTGCACCCGACACAGGGATGTGTCCCCAATCACTGCCTTGGGGCATTGGGATATATTATTTTAGACCAGAGGAAAGAGTGCCTCCTACTGGCCCTCCAACACCACTTCCAGCAGCATCTGGTCTCCCATCCAGGAACTGACCAGGACCAAACCTGCCTAGCTTCAGAAGCAAGCCAGCAGTGGTATGCAGGGTGTTATGCTACTGACAATTGCAGTGCAATTGCGATTGCATCGTCCGTGGACCTATTGGGGTGGTAAGCAAATTGGAGTGGGTCTAGGGTGTCAGGTAGGGTGGAGGTGATATGATCCTTGACTAGTCTCTCAAAGCACTTCATCATGACGGAAGTGAGTGCAACGGGGCGATAGTCGTTTAGCTCAGTTACCTTAGCTTTCTTGGGAACAGGAACAATGGTGGCCCTCTTGAAGCATGTGGGAACAGCAGACTGGGATAGGGATTGATTGAATATGTCCGAAAACACACCAGCCAGTTTGTATGCGCATGCTCTGAGGACGCGGCTAGGGATGCTGTCTTGCAAGGGTTAACACGTTTAAATGTTTTATTCACGTTGGCTGTGGTGAAGGAGAGCCCGCGGGTTTTGGTAGCGGGCCGTGTCGGTGGCACTATATTGTCCTCAAAGCAAGCAAAGAAGTTGTTTAGTTTGTCTGGGAGCAAGACATCGGGGTCCGCGACGGGGCTGGTTTTCTTTTTGTAGTCCATGATTGACTGTAGACCCTGCCACATACCTCTCGTGAGCCGTTGAATTCCGACTCTACTTTGTCTCTATACTGACCCTTAGCTTGTTTGATTGCCTTGCAGATTCGATCTTGCAACCTTTCGGTTACTTTTCCAATGCTCTAACCACTAGGCTACCTGCCGCCCCAATTGTGCGTGTGTGTGTGTGTGTTTTGTATGGTGTGTGTGTGTTTTGTGTGGTGTGTGTGTTTTGTATGCTCTGCGTGTGTGTGTTTTGTATGCTCTGCGTGTGTGTGTTTTGTGTGCTGTGGGTGTGTTTTGCATGCCGTGTGTGTGTGTGCTCTTTGTGTGTTTTGTGTGCTCTGTGTGCTGTGTGTGTTCTCTATGCAGTATGTGTGTGTTGTATTCAGTGTGTGCGTGTTTTGTATGCAGTGTGTGCGTGTTTTGTATGCAGTGTGTGCGTGTTTTGTATGCAGTGTGTGCGTGTTTTGTACGCAGTGTGTGTGTGTTTTGTATGCCTTGCGTCTGTTTTGTATGTAGTATGTGTGTTTTGTAGTCAGTATGTGTGTGTTTTGTATGCAGTGTGTGTGTGTGTGTGTGTGTGTGTGTGTGTGTGTGTGTGTGTGTGTGTGTGTGTGTGTGTGTTTTGTATACAGTGTGTGTGTGTGTGTGTTTTGTATGCAGTGTGTGTGTATGTGTGTGTTTTGTATGCAGTGTGTGTTTTGTATGCAGTGTGTGTTTTGTATGCAGTGTGTGTGTGTGTGTGTGTGTGTGCGTGTGTGTGTGTGTGTTTTGTATGCAGTGTGTGTGTGTGTGTGTTTTGTATGCAGTGTGTGTGTGTGTGTGTGTGTGTGTGTGCGTGTGTGTGTGTGTGTTTTGTATGCAGTGTGTGTGTGTGTGTGTTTTGTATGCAGTGTGTGTGTTTTGTATGCAGTGTGTGTGTTTTGTATGCAGTGTGTGTGTTTTGTATGCTGTGTGTTTTTTGTATGCAGTGTGTGTTTTGTATGCAGTGTGTGTGTGTGTGTTTTGTATGCAGTGTATGTGTGTGTTTTGTATGCAGTGTGTGTGTGTGTTGTATGCAGTGTGTGTGTGTGTTCTGTATGCAATGTGTGTGTGTTTTGTATGCAGTGTGTGTGTGTGTGTGTGTGTGTGTGTGTGTGTTGTGTATGCAGTGTGTGTGTGTTTTTTTTGTATGTAGTGTGTGTGTTTTGTATGCTGTGTGTTTTTTGTATGCAGTGTGTGTTTTGTATGCAGTGTGTGTGTGTGTGTGTGTGTGTGTGTGTGTGTGTGTGTTTTGTATGCAGTGTTTGTGTGTGTTGTATGCAGTGTTTGTGTGTGTTGTATGCAGTGTGTGTGTGTGTTCTGTATGCAGTGTGTGTGTGTGTGTGTGTGTGTGTGTGTGTGTTTTGTATGCGGTGTGTGTGTGTGTTTGTTTTGTATGCAGTGTGTGTGTGTTTTGTATGCTGTGTGTGTGTGTGTGTGTGTTCTGTATGCAGTGTATGTGTGTTTTGTATGCTGTGTGTTTTTTGTATGCATTGTGTGTTTTGTATGCAGTGTGTGTGTGTGTGTGTGTTTTGAATGCAGTGTATGTGTGTGTTTTGTATGCAGTGTGTGTGTGTGTTCTGTATGCAGTGTGTGTGTGTGTGTGTGTGTGTGTGTGTGTGTGTGTTTTGTATGCAGTGTGTGTGTGTGTGTGTGTGTTTTGTATGCAGTGTGTGTGTTTTGTATGCTGTGTGTGTGTGTGTGTGTGTGTGTTTTGTATGCAGTGTGTGTGTGTGTGTTTTTTGTATGCAGTGTGTGTGTGTTTTGTATGCAGTGTGTGTGTGTGTGTGTTTGTTTTGTATGCAGTGTGTGTGTGTGTGTGTGTGTTTTCTATGCAGTGTGTGTGTGTGTGTGTGTGTGTGTGTGTGTGTGTGTGTGTGTGTGTGTGTGTGTTTTGTATGCAGTGTGTGTGTGTGTTTTGTATGCAGTGTGTGTGTGTGTGTTTTGTATGCAGTGTGTGTTTTGTATGCAGTGTGTGTGTGTGTGTGTGTTTTGTATGCAGTGTGTGTGTGTGTGTTTGTGTGTTTTGTATGCAGTGTGTGTGTGTGTGTGTGTTTTGTATGCAGTGTGTGTGTGTGTGTGTGTTGTGTGCAGTGTGTGTGTTTTGTGTGCAGTGTGTGTGTTTTGTATGCAGTGTGTGTGTGTTTTGTATGCAGTGTGTGTTTTTTGTATGCAGTGTGTTTGTGTTTTGTATGCAGTGTGTGTGTGTTTTGTATGCAGTGTGTGTGTTTTGTATGCAGTGTGTGTTTTGTATGCAGTGTGTGTGTGTGTGTGTGTTTTGTATACAATGTGTGTGTGTGTTTTGTATGCAGTGTGTGTGTGTGTGTGTTTTGTGTGCAGTGTGTGTGTTTTGTGTGCAGTGTGTGTGTTTTGTGTGCAGTGTGTGTGTTTTGTGTGCAGTGTGTGTGTTTTGTATGCCGTGTGTGTGTTTTGTATGCTGTGTGTGTGTGTTTTGTATGCAGTGTGTGTGTGTGTGTGTGTGTGAGTGTGTGTGTGTGTGTGTGTGTGTTTTGTATGCGGTGTGTGTGTGTGTTTGTTTTGTATGCAGTGTGTGTGTGTGTTTTGTATGCAGTGTGTGTTTTGTATGCTGTGTGTGTGTGTGTGTGTGTGTGTGTGTGTGTGTGTGTGTTTTGTATGCGGTGTGTGTGTGTGTTTGTTTTGTATGCAGTGTGTGTGTGTTTTGTATGCTGTGTGTGTGTGTGTGTGTGTGTGTGTGTGTGTGTGTGTGTGTGTGTTTTGTATGCAGTGTGTGTGTGTTTTGTATGCTGTGTGTTTTTTGTATGCAGTGTGTGTTTTGTATGCAGTGTGTGTGTGTGTGTGTGTGTGTGTGTGTGTTTTGTATGCAGTGTGTGTGTGTGTTTTGTATGCAGTGTGTGTGTGTGTGTTTTGTATGCAGTGTGTGTTTTGTATGCAGTGTGTGTGTGTGTGTGTGTTTTGTATGCAGTGTGTGTGTGTGTGTTTGTGTGTTTTGTATGCAGTGTGTGTGTGTGTGTGTGTTTTGTATGCAGTGTGTGTGTGTGTGTGTGTTGTGTGCAGTGTGTGTGTTTTGTGTGCAGTGTGTGTGTTTTGTATGCAGTGTGTGTGTGTTTTGTATGCAGTGTGTGTTTTTTGTATGCAGTGTGTTTGTGTTTTGTATGCAGTGTGTGTGTGTTTTGTATGCAGTGTGTGTGTTTTGTATGCAGTGTGTGTTTTGTATGCAGTGTGTGTGTGTGTGTGTGTTTTGTATACAATGTGTGTGTGTGTTTTGTATGCAGTGTGTGTGTGTGTGTGTTTTGTGTGCAGTGTGTGTGTTTTGTGTGCAGTGTGTGTGTTTTGTGTGCAGTGTGTGTGTTTTGTGTGCAGTGTGTGTGTTTTGTATGCCGTGTGTGTGTTTTGTATGCTGTGTGTGTGTGTTTTGTATGCAGTGTGTGTGTGTGTGTGTGTGTGAGTGTGTGTGTGTGTGTGTGTTTTGTATGCGGTGTGTGTGTGTGTTTGTTTTGTATGCAGTGTGTGTGTGTGTTTTGTATGCAGTGTGTGTTTTGTATGCTGTGTGTGTGTGTGTGTGTGTGTGTGTGTGTGTGTGTGTGTGTGTTTTGTATGCGGTGTGTGTGTGTGTTTGTTTTGTATGCAGTGTGTGTGTGTTTTGTATGCTGTGTGTGTGTGTGTGTGTGTGTGTGTGTGTGTGTGTGTGTGTGTGTGTGTGTTTTGTATGCAGTGTGTGTGTGTTTTGTATGCTGTGTGTTTTTTGTATGCAGTGTGTGTTTTGTATGCAGTGTGTGTGTGTGTGTGTGTGTGTGTGTGTGTGTTTTGTATGCAGTGTATGTGTGTGTTTTGTATGCTGTGTGTGTGTGTTCTGTATGCAGTGTGTGTGTGTGTGTGTGTGTGTGTGTGTGTGTTTTGTATGCAGTGTGTGTGTGTGTGTGTGTTTTGTATGCAGTGTGTGTGTGTGTGTGTGTGTGTTGTATGCTGTGTGTGTGTGTGTGTGTTTTGTATGCTGTGTGTGTGTGTGTGTGTGTTTTGTATGCAGTGTGTGTGTGTGTGTGTTTTTTGTATGCAGTGTGTGTGTGTTTTGTATGCAGTGTGTGTGTGTGTGTGTTTTGTATGCAGTGTGTGTGTGTGTGTTTGTTTTGTATGCAGTGTGTGTGTGTGTGTGTGTGTGTGTGTGTGTGTGTGTGTGTGTGTGTGTTTTGTATGCAGTGTGTGTGTGTGTGTGTGTTTTGTATGCAGTGTGTGTGTGTGTTTTGTATGCAGTGTGTGTGTGTGTGTGTGTTTTGTATGCAGTGTGTGTGTTTTGTATGCAGTGTGTGTGTGTGTGTTTTGTATGCAGTGTGTGTGTGTGTGTGTGTGTGTTTTGTATGCAGTGTTTGTGTGTGTGTGTTGTGTGCAGTGTGTGTGTGTTGTGTGCAGTGTGTGTGTTTTGTGTGCAGTGTGTGTGTTTTGTATGCAGTGTGTGTTTGTGTTGTATGCAGTGTGTGTTTTTTGTATGCAGTGTGTGTGTGTTTTGTATGCAGTGTGTGTGTGTTTTGTATGCAGTGTGTGTGTTTTGTATGCAGTGTGTGTTTTGTATGCAGTGTGTGTGTGTGTGTGTGTGTGTTTTGTATACAATGTGTGTGTGTGTGTGTGTTTTGTATGCAGTGTGTGTGTGTGTGTGTTTTGTGTGCAGTGTGTGTGTTTTGTGTGCAGTGTGTGTGTTTTGTATGCAGTGTGTGTGTTTTGTATGCTGTGTGTGTGTGTGTGTGTGTGTGTGTGTGTGTGTGCGTGTGTATTGTGTGATGTGAGGATACTGATACTGAGGAATCAGTCATGGACAGGTGAGAGATTCAACCCTATTAGCCCCCAAGTTCTTCCATACCTTATTGTTTGGGCCAAGACTGGCTCACATAGTGGAATACTTGGCTGTGTGTTTCTCTAGGGTGGGCAATTCCAAACCTCGATAGCCTGATTGGTGTCTAACACACCTGACTCCAAAAATCACCTAATCATGATCTTCAGTTTAGAATGACGTGATTAATTAGCTGTGTTTGCTAGGGATGGAGAAGAAGTGTGACACCAATCAGGCCCCCGAGGACTGGAGTTGTCCACCCCTGACCTAGACGATTCACCTGCCTCTCTGGTTTTTGATGAGATGTCTTGTTTTTGTCTCTCTTTTTGTGGTCTGTTGTTAGGGAGAATGTGACTTCCCTCTGGCCATCAGAGAGAAATCGTGCCAACATTCACAGAGAGTAGGGAGGGAGGGAGTGGGGGAGAGAGACAGCAGCAACTAGATCTTCTGCACAGATTCTCAGACCTGGGCCCTGACAGTAAATCTCAGTAAGACAAAAATAATGGTCTTCCAAAAAAGGTCCAGTTGCCAAGACTACAAATGATATCTAGACACCATTGCCCTAGAGCACTCACAACTATACATACCTCGGCCTAAACATCAGAGCCACAGACAGACCTGGCTCTCAAGAGAATACAGGCTATGCGCCCACAAAATTAGTTGTAAACTGAGCTGCACTTCCTAACCTCCTGCCAAATGTATGACCATATCAGAGACATTTCCCTCAGATTACACAGATCCACAAAGAATTTGAAAACAAACAACATTTTTATAAACTCCCATATCTACTGGGTGAAATACCACAATGCAATCACAGCAGCAAGATTTGTGACCTGTTGCCGCAAGAAAAGGGCAACCAGTGAAGAACAAACATCATTGTAAATACAACCCATATTTATGCTTATTTATTTTCCCTTTTGTACTTTAACTATTTGCACATAATGTGACATTTGAAATTTATTTTATTATTTTGGAACTTTTGTGAGTTATGTTTACTGTACATTTTTATTGTTTATTTCACTTTTGTTTATCATCTACTTCACTTGCTTTGGCAATGTTAACATATGTTTCCCATGACAATAAAGCCCCTTGAGTTATAATGTTGTAACATGATTTTGAAACCAGTCAAGCATGTTGTAAACCCCATGAGCAGAACTATTAACTAGAATTACTAAGCGTTTCACTGTCATGCACAAAATCAACCATTATTCAGATGGACACCGTAATAAACCAGATTAGTGACCCTAATATAAAAAACAGATGAAACAGTGCTACCATGTCTATGGCCCACTATGTGTAGACTAAACTGCACAGTTCTCATATCACCCACTATGCCCATTGCTTGACTAGAAGTAGGTCAAATCAGCCAGTTAGGAAATTGAGGTGAGGACAGAAGTGATTGCTGCCCAACATCTCTGCCCCCTCTCTGCTGATTACAACACTTTATATTCCTGATGAGCTGAGAGTCTATCTGCAGCGAGATGCAGTTTAGATCAGAAATCACATAAAGAGCAATCTGAGCTCAATCAGCAGGGTCAGTGCTGTCTGCAGCTTGAGTTGAATTGTACAGTGCAGAACACACAGTATCTCTCTCTCTCTCGCTCTCTCTCCCCCCTCCAACAGGGAGTGTCTCTGACAATCTTCCTGGTTTGCTGGTTGCATGATTTGAGCCAGCTTGAAAACCCAGCAAGGTCAGCTTTGACTCCTGTATCTGTGGTTTATGACCAGCAGGGTTGCCAGGAACCTATGTTTGTTTCAGATCAGTGTTTCTCTACTTATTCTCAGTTGACTGCCAGGGTGTGAACATTTTCATTCTACCCCAGCATTCTGTGTGTGCAGAAGAGAGACAGCAGATAGGAGGAGGTTGAGAATGAGGGGTGAAGCTCACCTACATGACAAACGAGGGCTGCGGGAGGGAGGGAAGAGGTGTATGGAGTGGAGGTGTGATGGAGAGGTGGAGACAACAGTGGTGGTGTCTTGCCTCTCCTTCTCTACAATTTTCTCATCAGTATGGGAGTGAGAGGCACTCCTCTCACCTTTTCACAGCCTACAGTAGCAGCCACAGTCTGTTAACCTGCCTGCCTGTTGACTATCACCGCATCTCTGCACACTAACCTATTCCAAGCTTATATGCCTAAACGAGGTAGACACTAACCGGCTCCCATGAGATGGAGAGTCTGCCAATATAAACCAGCTCCCTCACTCAATGACTAGCCACTACACTCATCTAGATTTAAATCCTCTAGCAGTCCAGAGCTTTCATTGAACTATTGAGCCATGTGTGATTGCTGGCATATCTGATTTGCGTTTGCATTTTAAAATGTTTAGAACGGTCCACCATGGAACAAGGGATAGACTTGAGAGAGATTAGTGGTAGAAGCAATGGCTGATATAATTAGCCCCAGCAGAAGGGGATTTGTGCTTAAACGGCTGCCCTCTCTTTCTACCCCTCCTCTTCTCTCCTCCTCTCCCTCTGTTCTTCCCCCTCTCTCTCTTTTTCTCTCCTTTAAGTGTTTATGCTTCACTCTAGCTCGGTCGTGATGAGGAGTGTGTGTGTGTTCAGTGCCGGGCCCACTGCACTTTCTGAAATCAGTCTTGGCTGAGGCATGAGTGACAGACAAGGACTTAGCTCTGGGGCTCGGCTCTGCTTGGATTGAACTGGACTCCTGTTTCTGGCTGACTTATCTCTACACTATGCATTCACACCTCTACACACAGACTGCATGTGAGTGTGTGCTGAATCACTCCTCTGAGTGATAGTACATTGCAACTGATCCGGACCAGAACCAGTCACTTACCTCTTGGAGTGTGTACCGGCGCGGTCTAACTGGGTCGGGGTACCTCTGGATGTGTGGGAGCAGCGCGGTCCATCATGTCTGTCCATGAGTTTCTGCGGGAGGGGGCAGGCGAGGTGCCCTCCCGGATCATGAACAGACTGAGTCAGATGATCCAGAGCCTGGACATCTCTGGACTGGCCTCCCCCTTCACCCCCGAAGCCAGCCGAAGGAACTCCTGGAGGGACTGGAACGGTAGGAGAGAATGTGTTGTGTGGGATGGAGGGGAAGGAATGTGGGGTGAGGTGTTCCGTGGGTCCTTTCCTCTAGGGATGAGGTTCTGGAAGGATTTCTTTAGGGCAGTGAGCACAGATCATCACACACAAGGTTTCCTGTGGGCTTCTCTGCTCCATACTGGGGTGTGTACACTCGCTCGTGCAGGCATAGAGTACAAACCCAAAAGTCACTCTGGGACCCATTTTAAAGGTATAAAAGAAGGCAGCCAAGCAGTAGTCTCATCAGATGGACAATACACAGTAGTCTCATCAGATGGACAATACACAGTAGTCTCATCAGATGGACAATACACAGTAGTCTCATCAGATGGACAATACACAGTAGTCTCATCAGATGGACAATACACAGTAGACTGAGCAGTTGCTGTAGTTGCAGCAGTAGAGGTTGTTGTAGCAGTGACTCAGAAGTGATACATCACAATTAGGGAGATCATTAGCATAGCACAGCACAGTGTTAGAAGCAATACAAGTAAGCTATTGTGAGGGCATTTTTATAGTAGTTGCACAGTGGGGGATAGTTTATTAAAGTGCATGCTGTAGCGTTAGCAATAGCATCAGTAGAAGACCTCCAGAGTCTGGTCTTCAGACAGGGGGAGACATGCTGAGGAAGCCCAGGAGGAGCCCTCTGAGGTGGGGTAGCAGCAGTGTGGAAAAGCTACCTCTGGTGCCACTGAGATCGCGTGAGTCAGTCATTGGTTCAGCTCTGGGCTTAGGTGTGTGTGTGTGTGTGTGTGTGTGTGTGTGTGTGTGTGTGTGTGTGTGTGTGTGTGTGTGTGTGAGAGAGAGACTACAGTGCGAGGCTACACTGCGTGTAACCTTGCCTTGCTGTAATGTATTCAGCCTTGCTCCATGACTCTTGTTTATGTGTGCCAGTCTATTTCTCCATGAAGGTCTTGCAGACATTTAGCCCTAAGTGACTGAGTCTGGATCTCACTAAATGTCACTGTTCATTGCAACCTCTTGCTCTGCCTAGTACTCAACGTTATGGGCTGTATGAAATGGAAGGGGCTGATGTATGGCTAGTGTGTACTGTACTTCTGTATGTCTCCTATCTCTTCTAAAAAATCTTCCCCTCTCCCAGCAGCTCTGTTAAACCCATTATCTGGGAGTGAAAGCCAGACCTTATGTTTACCCCCTGAAATGGCCCCCTGGGTTTCTGAGCACTATGTTACAGGGTAAAGGGACAAATACTGTTGTCACCTCGCTTTCCTTCCAAGGTTCATCAACAAAGTAAGACTTTGCCCATAATGAGTCTCTCTCTCTCTCTTTATCGCTGACTAAAGGTTGTCAAATGTCAGGCTTTTCTACATAAGTATTGACAGGTATCTGTTGCAACCTCACTCCACACACAAACTGTACTGATTGGTCTATTTGTGTCCATCGTTAAATACTCTCTGTATCACTCTTATTGAATAGTGCTGCATAAGTGTGGTATTCTCTCTCTCTCTCATTTTCTCCCTCCCTCTTCACCCTTCATTATTCACTCTTCATTATTCACTACTTCATTATTCACTCTTCATTATTCACTACTTCATTATTCACTCTTCATTATTCATTACTTCATTATTCACTTCATTATTCACTCTTCATTATTCACTACTTCATTATTCACTCTTCATTATTCATTACTTCATTATTCACTTCATTATTCACTCTTCATTATTCACTACTTCATTATTCACTCTTCATTATTCATTACTTCATTATTCACTTCATTATTCACTCTTCATTATTCACTACTTCATTATTCACTCTTCATTATTCATTACTTCATTATTCACTTCATTATTCACTCTTCATTATTCACTCTTCATTATTCACTCTTCATTATTCACTCTTCATTATTCACTACTTCATTATTCACTCTTCATTATTCACTACTTCATTATTCACTCTTCATTATTCATTACTTCATTATTCACTTCATTATTCACTCTTCATTATTCATTACTTCATTATTCACTCGTCATTATTCACTCTTCATTTTTCACTCTTCATTATTCACTCTTCATTTTTCACTCTTCATTACTTCATTATTCATTACTTCATTACTTCAATATTCATTACTTCATTATTCACTCTTCATTACTTCATTATTCATTACTTCATTATTCACTCTTCATTATTCACTCTTCATTACTTCATTATTCATTACTTCATTATTCACTCTTCATTATTCACTCTTCATTATTCACTCTTCATTAGTTCATTCCAAAGCTTAAATACCTCCGTAGTCCACCGCACTCCTCTTTCCTCTTCTCTCCCCTCTCTCTTTCCTCAGAAAGTGGGAGCATCTGAGCAGTATAACTCTTGTGGCATACATGTCTCTGGCTTTATGCCCGACACACTAATAACCTTAACCACCCTCAGGTCAGCGAAAGCAAACACACGTCTCACACACAAACATTCATATGGTTGTATAGCATTTGACACCTAACTGTTTTACTGCTACAGCACCTGCATATAGGGCCAGATAATAGTCTGATCATTGAAATAAAATGGGTAAGAATGGTCTAATTTGTGGTAGAATGGCATCATTCCACATGCCATCTATCAATAGGGTCAGAATAACTATATTTAGTCAGAACTGTCTCTGTCATTGAGAGGTAAAATTAAGAATCAGGTCTTTCAGTGGTTTTGTAAGAATGAAGTCTTTGAGTGAGATAGTGGGGATAGTTAGTTAGAATAGATTATTTATTTGAATGGTGCTGTTGGAATGCAGTGTGTGAATGGTTAAATGGTGAATGGTGAATGGTGCTGTTAGAATGCAGTGTGTGAATGGTTAACTGGTGAATGGTACTGTTAGAATGCAGTGTGTGAATGGTTAACTGGTGAATGGTGCTGTTAGAATGCAGTGTGTGAATGATTAACTGGTGAATGGTGCTGTTAGAATGCAGTGTGTGAATGGTTAACTGGTGAATGGTGCTGTTAGAATGCAGTGTGTGAATGGTTAACTGGTGAATGGTGCTGTTAGAATGCAGTGTGTGAATGGTTAACTGGTGAATGGTGCTGTTAGAATGCAGTGTGTGAATGGTTAACTGGTGAATGGTGCTGTTAGAATGCAGTGTGTGAATGGTTAACTGGTGAATGGTGCTGTTAGAATGCAGTGTGTGAATGGTTAACTGGTGAATGGTGCTGTTAGATTGCAGTGTGTGAATGGTTAAATGGTGAATGGTGCTGTTAGAATGCAGTGTGTGAATGGTTAACTGGTGAATGGTGCTGTTATAGAATGCAGTGTGTGAATGGTTAACTGGTGAATGGTGCTGTTAGAATGCAGTGTGTGAATGGTTAACTGGTGAATGGTGCTGTTAGAATGCAGTGTGTGAATGGTTAACTGGTGAATGGTGCTGTTAGAATGCAGAGTGTGAATGGTTAAATGGTGAATGGTGCTGTTAGAATGCGATGTGTGAATAGTTAAATGGGACTAGGGTATTTGAATAGAGTCTTTGTCCTGCTGGTGATGATTAGCTGAGATAAGGTAGGACAGGATGGTAGGCAGGACCGGAGGAGAGGCCATGCTCTGTTAGTGCAGGTAAATGAGGACATAGAAATGAGCCCTGGGCCTTTATTCACAAAGTCTCAGAGTAAGAGTTCTGTTCTAGGATCAATTTGGCATTTCAGACCATAATGAATAAGATAATGGGACCTGTTACTAGATCCTAGCACTCCTACTCTGAGATACTTTGTAAATACAAGCCCAGAGCTGTGATCCCTGTGTACCTGCGCTGCTGACTTGGGTAGGGGGACTAGTATACACATGTCCAGGTATGAGTGTTTCAGGCATATAACTACAATTACAAATACTATGTCTATGGTTTCAGATGCAGAGGCAGACCCAGTTTAGCTCATGTAACAGATGACACGAAATGTCATATCCTGAGGTAAACACACATGAGTTACATGGGCAGGTATAGGAGAAAATGGTAATGAGCAGGGAGGGTCAGCTATTGTCCTGTAGTGTAGTAGTTAGAGGAGGTAACCTGAGGTGGGAAGAGGAAGTCAGGGCAGGGTAATGCCTGAGTGACATGCTGCAGGCTATAAATCACCGACAGCCTGAGAGCGAAGAGGGAGGGAGTGTGGGAATGAGAGCAGGAGGGCAGAGGTAAAGAGTGGTAGGGCGGAGGTAGAGATAGCGAGAGAGCGACACAGAGGGAATGCAGCAGTCCTGCCTGAACTGAGCTGCATGGAACTGGACCTAAAGGAGCGGAGACAGGGATTCTTGGAAGAGGGGAAGGGGAGGGGGGGAACTACAGGAGAGGAGGGGAGAGAGGTGTCAGAACTAGGAGGAGAGGAGGAGGAAGAGTGTGAGGTAGAGTTGGACTCAGGACTGTGTGCAGAGGGGGAGTCAGAGCGGAGTGTAGGACAGATGGGGCTAGACTCAGGGGAACGAATAGAGGGACAGAAGGAGCAGGAGGATCATTGGCTTAACATGGAGGGACAGCTAGAGTGTTTACCTGGACGTCAGGGAGAGTTAGAGTTAGGTTTGGACTCAAGGTTGACAGGGGAGAGCATGGAGGAATCAGACATGAAGGAACTATCAGATGTATATTCATGGGAAAAGATGAAGAGAGGGACAGAGATAGATAAAAGGATGGAGGTAGAGGGGGAGAGAGTAGAATCTCGCATATGGATGGGGGGAGAGACTGAGGACAAAAGTATGGCGGAAGAGTTGAAGTTGCGTTTAAGGCCGGTGAAGGAGAAAAGAGGGATGTCTGTTCGTATTTCCCTGGAGGAGGTGGAGAGATACTACCGTTTCTCCCGTTGCTGCTACTGGCTACAAAGTGAGTGTTAGAGCATAGCTCTCTCTCTCTCTGATGCTCTCTCTCTCTCTCTTGCTCTCTCGCTCGCTTTCTCTCTCCCCATCTGTCTTACTTACCATTTCTCTTTCCCTATCTATCTTTCTTTCTCATCAACTAAATCTCTCTCCCTATCTGTCTCGATCCCTCTCTATTTCTGTCTTTTATGTGAGGGTTCTATCTTCTCTCCCCCATTTAATGTGAATCCCTCTCTACAGACTGTCTTGTTGGACTGTATTGTAGATGATAATGAAATGGCCGGATGTATTTTCTATCCACTGTGGCCATGGAAATCCACTGTTGACATTCAACATTTCCTTTAGTATTATCTCAAAGTTTTCAATGGGCTGTATTTAAAAGCAAGTTAAAGAAATATATATAATTTTTTTGTTCAAACAAATACTTTGAGTCATATATATATATATATATACAGTTGAAGTCGGAAGTTTACATACACTTACTTAGGTTGGAGTCATTAAAACTAGTTTTTTAACCACTCCACAAATTTCTTGTTAACAAACTATAGTTTTGGCAAGTCGGTTAGGACATCTACTTTGTGCATGACACAAGTAATTCTTCCAACAATTGTTTAAAGACAGATTATTTCACTTATAATTCACTGTATCACAATTCCAGTGGGTCAGAAGTTTACATACACTAAGTTGACTGTGCCTTTAAACAGCTTGGAAATTTCCAGAAAATGATGTCATGGCTTTAGAAGTTTCTGATAGGCTAATTGACATCATTTGAATCAATTGGAGGGATACCTGTGGATGTATTTCAAGGCCTACCTTCAAACTCAGTGCCTCTTTGCTTGACATCATGGGAAAATCAAAAGAAATCAGAAAAAGTCTGGTTCATCCTTGGGAGCAATTTCCAAACGTCTTAAGGTACCACGTTCATCTGTACAAACAATAGTACGCAAGTATAAACACCATGGGACCACGTAGCCATCATACCGCTCAAGAAGGAGACACTTTCTGTCTCCTAGAGATTAATGTAATCCCAGAACAACAGCAAAGGACCTTGTGAAGATGTGGGAGGAAACAGGTACAAAAGTATCTATATCCACAGTAAAACGAGTCCTATATCGACATAACCTGAGAGGCCGCTCAGCAAGGAAGAAGCCACTGCTCCAAAACCACCATAAAAAAGCCAGACTACAGTTTGCAACTGCACATGGGGACAAAGATCGTACTCTTTTGAGAAATGTCCTTTGGTCTGATGAAACAAAAATAGAACTGTTTGGCCACAATGACCATCGTTATGTTTGGAGGAAAAAGGGGGACGCTTGCAAGTCGAAGAACACCATCCCAACCATGAAGCACGGGGGTGGCAGCATGTTGTGGGGGTGCTTTGCTGCAGGAGGGACTGTTGCACTTCTCAAAATAGATGGCATCATGAGAAGGAAAAGTATGTGGATATATTGAAGCAACATCTCAAGATGTTACAGCTTGGTCAGCTTGGTGACAGCTTGGTCACAAATGTGTCTTCCAAATGGACAATGACCCAAGCATACTTCCAAAGTTGTGGCAAAATCGCTTAAGGACAACAAAATCAAGGGTTTGGAGTGGCCATCATAAAGCCCTGACCTCAATCCCCATATAAATTTTGTGGGCAGAACTGAAAAAGCATGTGCGAGCAAGGAGGCCTACAAACCTGACTCAGTTACAGCAGCTCTGTCAGGAGGAATGGGCCAAAATTCAGCCAACGTATTGTGGGAAGCTTGTGGAAGGCTACCTGCAACATTTGACCCAAGTTAAACAATTTGAAGGCAATGCTACCAAATACTAATTGAGTGTATGTAAACTTCTGACCGACTGGGAATGTGGTGAAAGAAATAAAAGCTGAAATAAATCATTGGCTCTACTATTATTCTGACATTTTACATTCTTAAAATAAAGTGGTGATCCCAGCTGACCTAAAACAGGGAATTTTTACTGGGATTAAATGTCAGGAATTGTGAAAAACTGAGTTTAAATGTATTTGGCTAAGGTGTATGTAAATTTCCGACTTCAACTGTACCCCATTCCGAATAGGATGCATCGCTTTTGACCAGAGCCCTATAAGGGATCAAAAGTAGTGCACTATATGGGCGATAGTGTGTTTGAGAATACGATTTTGAAACGTAGCCTTGGTGCTCTAAAATATCTACACGAGGAAGCCAAAGAAAAAGGAACAGGATCAAGAGAACTGAATATGAACCAATTTGACTATACAGAAGAGGAACCAGATGCTGTGAAGCAGTGGGTTATTTTAAAACTGTGTTGGATGAGCTTCTCTATTGAATATTTGTCATCATATAGTGAGTTAGCATGGCTGCTCAGGGATTAATAGGATGATGCCTTTGGTGTTGGACTGGCTAAGAGAAATGTTTTAGAGCTTTAAATTGAGTTCACATGTTTTATGGTTCTCTGTTTGGTGGATGACCCCATAAGGACTGTATTTCACATCTGGTGTTTATCCAAGCTACTAGTATTTACTCTAGGTAATGCGTTTTTGGTGATGGTGTACAGTAAAATAAGGTTAAAGACTAACAGAAACATGTCTTTCACTCTCAAATACATCATCTACAGGTACAAGACGATACAGTGCATTCGGAAAGTACCTTCAGACCTCTTGACTTTTTCCATTTTTTTTAAAAGTTACAGACTTATTCTAAAACATTTTTTTTATCGTCATTCTATACACAATACCTCATAATGACATTACAAATAAAAAACGGATGCCTTATTTACGTAAGTATTCAGACCCTTTGCTATGAGACTAGAAAATTAGCTCAGGTGCATCCTGTTTCCATTGATTATCCTTGATGTATCTACAACTTGATTGGAGTCCACCTTTGGTAAATTAAATTGATTTGGACATGATTTGGAAAGGCACACCCCCGTCTATGTAAGGTCCCACAGTTGACAGTGGATGTCAGAACAAAAACAAGCTGTGAGGTCAAAGGAATTGTCCATAGAACTCAGAGGCAGGATTGTGTCAAGGCACAGATCTGGGGAAGGGTAATTTCTGCAGCATTGAAGGTCCCCAAGAACACAGTGGCCTTCATCATTCTTAAATGGAAGAAGTTTGGAACCACCAAGACCCTTCCTAGAGCTGGCCGCCCGGCCAAACTGAGCAATCAGGGTAGTAGGGCCTTGGTCAGGGACTTGACCAAGAACCTGATGGTCACTCTGACAGAGCTCCAGAGTTCCTTCGTGGAGATGGGAGAACTTTGCAGAATGACAACCATCTCTGCAGCACTCCACCAATCAGGCCTTTATGGTAAAGTGGCCAGACGGAAGCCACTCCTCAGTCAAAGGCACATGACAGCCCGCGTGGATTTTGTCAAAAGTCACCTAAAGACTCTCAGATCACGAGAAACAAGATTCTCTGGTCTGATGGAACCAATATTGAACTCTTTGGCCTGAATGCCAAGCGTCACGTCTGGAGGAAACCTGGCACCATCCCTATGGTGAAGCATGGTGGTGGCAACATCATGCTGTGGGGATGTTTTTCAGTGGCAGAGACTGAGAGTCTAGTCAGGATCGAGGAAAGATGAACGAAGCAAAGTACAGCGATATCCTTGATGAAAACCTGCACCCATGACTGTGTGGCCACACAGGCCTCCAACTCAATCATTAAGTTTGCAGACGACACAACATTAGTAGGCCTGATTACCAACAATGACGAGACAGCCTACAGGGAGGAGGTGAGGGCCTGGAGTGGTGCCAAGAAAGAAATCTCTCATTCAACGTCAACAAAACAAAAGAGCTAATCGTAGCCTTCAGGAAACAGCAGAGGGAGCACGGCCCTATCCACATTGACAGGACCGCAGTGGAGAAGGTGGAAAGCTTCAAGTTCCTCGGGATACATATCATTGACGATCTGAAATCGTTCACCCACACAGACGGTGTGGTGAAAAAGGCGCAGCAGCGCCTCTTCAACCTCAGGAGGCTGAAGAAATGTGTCTTGGCCCCTAAACCCTCATAAACTACCTGTACAGGTGCATCAAAGCTGGGACCGAGAGACTGAAAAACTGCTTCTACCCGGTTACGCAACCCTGCACTATAGAGGCTGCTGCCCTATATACATAGACTTGGAATCCCTGGCCACTTTAGTAAGGGAACACAAGTCACTTAATGTTTAAATAATGTTTACATACTGCTTTACTCATCTCATGTACTGTATTTTAGTCAATGCCATTCCGACATTGCTCGATCTAATATTTATATATTTCCATTATTTTACTTTAGATGTGTGTGTATTGTTGCGAATTGTTTTTAGATACTACTGCCCTGTCGGAGCTAGGAACAGAAGCATTTCACTACACCCGCAGTAAGATCTGCCAAATGTTGTGTTTGTGACCAATACAATTTGATTTGATTTTGAATGCTCAGGACCTCAGACTGGGTCTAAAGTACACATTCTTACTTTAGACCCAGGACAACAACCCTAAGCACACAGCCAAGACAACGCAGTAGTGGCTTCGGGACATGTCTCTGAATGTCCTTGAGTGGCCCAGCCAGAGCCCGGACTTGAACCCGATCGAACATCTCTGGAGAGACCTGAAAATAGCAGTACAGCGAGGCTCCCCATCCAAACTGACAGAGCTTGAGAGGATCTGCAGAGAAGAATGGGAGAGACTCCCCAAATACAGGTGTGCCAAGCTTGTAGCGTCATACCCAAGACGACTCAAGGCTGTAATCACTGTTGAAGGTGCTTCAAAAAAGTACTGAGTAAAGGGTCTGAATACTTATGTAAATGTGATTTTTCTGTTTTTTTATTTGTAATACATTTGTAAAATAAAATCCAAAAACCTGTTTTTGCTTTGTCATTATGGGGTATTGTGTGTAGATTGATGAGGGGGGAAACTATTTAATCCATTTTAGAATAAGGCTGTAATGTAACAAAAATGTAAGGTGTCTGAATGCTTTCCGAATGCACTGTACACAATGTATTTACTGTAGCTCAAAATAGTTCTTATATATCCAAACCGGCCTCAAAAACAGCATTTCGCAGAAATCCACTCTTTTTGCGTCACTTGCTATGTCATTGTGACATCATTACCGATACTGGCAGCCGTTTCTAGAGGCAGAGAGAAAGATAGAGGTCCCAGATCTCTCTAATGGTTTCTGTATCCACAGATAGATAATATTTCTACGTATGTGTCTTTGCTCCTGGTGGGAATCATCAACTGATAAACCTGCTGCCAACCACACCCATTGTAAAGGCCCTGAAGGCTTAGTAATGTATTGTTCTGTGTAGATGAAGAGAGATAGGGAGGACAAGGAAGAATGGGAGATGAGGTAAATGGGAAAAAAAAGAGTGAGAGGAGGAGGAGGGAGAGAGATGATACCTCTGTGGGATCTGCCAGGGGTGTGATGGGTGTGTGTTGATTGTGTGAGAGGGTGCCATGCTCACTGTGTGACTGCCCCTGAGCAGTCGGTGGATAAATGAAAGCTGTTACGTCTGTCTGTGTGATATTGTCAGTAGCTGCTTGACTAACGCTAAGACTGTCCAATCTCCTCAGGGCATAAGTAACCAATATTGCCA
This sequence comes from Oncorhynchus mykiss, assembly GCF_057628025.1. Lineage (NCBI taxonomy): Eukaryota > Metazoa > Chordata > Actinopteri > Salmoniformes > Salmonidae > Oncorhynchus > Oncorhynchus mykiss. Next base: position 9,823,513 of record NC_143043.1, on the reverse strand, counting down.
GGGAAGAAACCCTATATCACAGAAAGTGACAATCACATGGGTGTATACAGTACTTAGTTAACGATTTTCGATCTTGTGAGTTTCCCGCATAACTTCTGTTGTTCCTGTTCCCCTAGTCTCTACTCTCCTCAGCTCAGGTTGCAGCTTTGAAGTCTCATGATGAAAGGAAGAAGCTTACGTCTCTCTCCAATGATCAATTGCTTAATACCATCAACATCTGTTAGCAGCCACTGAGCCACACAGTGGACAGAGTCACCTGTCTGGGTGGGGTGATCGGCTCATATAGCAGTAACAGGAACCCTGCTTTAGATCAATAGTCATTACATGTATCCAGTAGAATTGACCCAGAGAAAAAGTAACTCTGACCTCTCAGCTCTGCTTCCTGTTGGGATAGTGAGATGGAGTGTCTAGACCGAACAGTAGTAGGTGATGGTTCTAGTGGGATTTGTACGATGTGAGGGAGGTTATAGGTCTCTGATCTCTACTTATCGTTCCTATGTGTTAGTGTGTTTGGGGTGCTGTGTAGATTCATGTGCTATAGATTAGTATAATCTCCGTGGGTCGCTGGCCTGCTGTCACCTGCCACCCTAAACACGGGCATATGTGCTGCTCTCTCTGTGATGTCACAAAGCATTATGTGCACATACAGTACCTTTGTGATGTCACTGAACAGGCTTTTTTAACGAGAGCTAATCTCCCCTCAGCGCATAACTGAATACAATTGCACTAGAATTGTTTATTTTTTTAATTATTTTATTATTCTACTGATATTTGTTGTATGTTTTAGCCTTTTCTTGTTAATACCTGTGTTTTGTTAGACATGTTTGATGTAGCAATGTAAGTTGTGTATTTTTGTATTATGAATAAAAATGTATAAAAAAATAAATAATTGATCTCCACTTTTCATTATGTCACAGACCTGTTTACCGGTAACCATGCGCTGTTCTCTTTGTGATGTCACCTATCTTATATTTTCAGCATGGGACTCTGCTCTTCTGTGACGTCACAAACCTTTCACATTCTTAACCAAAGCATTCAACTGTCTTCATGGTGTCACTTTGTTTACATTTGCATCTAAACGTTTTCATTATAATGGCGACTATTTATTGTGATGTCACCAGCCTAGCATGTTTCTCTGTGATGGCACAGCATGTTGTGTGAGATGTGTCTGTCTGTGATGCTGTCTATAGAGAGGGATGTACCGTGAACCCCTCCTGTCCTTCACACACACACACACACACACACACACACACACACACACACACACAGAATTGAGTAGGCTGACCCAGGGAATTATTTCCCCTCTCTCCAGACAGAGAGGTGTGTGTTAGGCGGTGTTCCATTACTCTAGGGGAATATGATAGGACAGTTGAGGGAAAGGACCTACACAACACTCTTCCTTATCCTCTGTCCTGACTAAAAGGATCAGTTCAGCTGTTGTTCCTGATCATTTTTCGCTGTATCCTGTGTTCACGCTCATGTGACTCCGACACGGGACAATACCACATCAGAGGGAGCGTGGATGTGGGCAACGGGGGAGTTCACACAACACATTGGCAGTCTCTCATGCAAACATGCACATACAGTACCAGTCAAACATTTGGACACACCTACAGTACTTGATGATAGATTTGCACACGAGCTGTCAAGGCAAAGGGTGGCTACTTTGAATAATCTCAAATATAAAATATATTTTGATTTGTTTAACACTTTTTTTGGTTACTACGTGATTCCATTGATTCCATATGTGTTATTCCATAGTTTTGATGTCTTCACTATTATTATACAAAGTAAAACATAAAGAGAAACCTTTGAATGAGTAGGTGTTTCCAAACATTTGACTGGTACTGCATGTGCATGTGGACCTATGCATGACAAATAGACACTCAGCCCAGCTAATCGATGGCCTGCGCCACACAAAAGACACATGGCGTACACTATAACGCAACCAGCATGCTAGATCATCTATATGTTTCAATATTTTGCTTAATATTTCAATATATACTGTGTGCGAGTGTTTGCATGTGTGTGTGTGTGTGCTTGTGTGTATGAAAGAGAGCTCTGTGCAGTGCTGCCCAGAGCCCAAGGCTGTCACTTGAAAGGTCCCCTCATGGCCAAACAAAGAGCCCTGTTGGGAAAGGGGGGAATGAGAATCCCCACAGCAGAGCTTCAATATTTGTGGTGTTTGTATGTAAGGGGAGTGTCTGTAGAGACAGAGTGTGAAACAGACAGTGACAGACATGACAGTGTGTGTTTTAGGATAAGGCTGAAACGACCGGCTACACTATGAGTAGTACCTAGAGGAGGTGAGCCTGGCTCAGCATGGCCCTGAACCAAGTGTCCCTGCTCTGTCACGACGTCAGCAACCTGTGGCTGAAGCTCCAGCACAGGACAGGTACTGGTTGGTCTTAATGTCTGTCTTTCGGTTGGTTGGTTGTCTGTCTCTGTCTACCAGTGTACATGTTACTTACAGTAGACGATAGACATTGTTGAAGTGACATGCTGTTTTGGTGCTGTAATAATATTGACGTAGACCGTCTGTGCTGTACTAATGCTGAGCTGACACTACTGGTTTTGTTTTTGTGAATAATGTAACATGTCAGTTTGGGGCATGTCCGCTCTAACCACTAGGCTACCTGCCATCCCTAGCATGTGTAGGATGGTCATCTGAATCAGGGTTAGTTTGGCAGCTGGGGTGAAAGAGGAGCGATTACGATAGAGGAAACCAAGTCAAGATGTAACTTTAACACATACAGTTGAAGTCAGATGTTTACATACACCTTAGCCAAATACATTTAAACTCAGTTTATCACAATTCCTGACATTTAATCAGAGTAAAACGTCCCTGTCTTCGGTCAGTTAGGATCACCACTTTATTTTAAGAATGTGAAATGTCAGAATAATAGTTGAGAGAATCATTTATTTTTTTGTGGCTATTTTGCCACAACTTTGGAAGTATGCTTTTGGTCATTGTCCATTTGGAAGACCCATTTGCGACCAAGCTGTAACTTCCTGACTGATGTCTTGAGATGTTGCTTCAATATAGCCACATAATTTTCCTCCCTCATGATGCCATCTATTTTGTGAAGTGCACCAGTCTCTCCTGCAGCAAAGCACCCCCACAACATGATGCTGCCACCCCCGTGCTTCACGGTTGGGATGGTGTTCTTTGGCTTGCAAGCTTCCCCCTTTTTCCTCCAAATGCAATGATGGTCATTATGGCCATACAGTTCTATTTTTGTTTCATCAGACCAGAGGACATTTCTCAAAAAAGTACGATCTTTGTCCCCATGTGCGGATGCAAACCGTAGCCTGGCTTTTTTATGGCGGTTTTGGAGCAGTGGTTTCTTCCCTGCAGAGCGGCCTTTCATGTTATGTTGATATAGGACTTGTTTTACTGTGGATATAGATACTTTTGTACCTGTTTAATCCAGCATCTTCACGAGGTCCTTTGCTGTTGTTCTGGGATTGATTTGCACTTTTCGCACCAAAGTACGTTAATCTCTAGGAGACAGAACGCGTCTCCTTCCTGAGCTTTATGACGGCTGCATTGTCCCATGGTGTTTAAACTTGTGTACTATTGTTTGTACAGATGAACGTCGTACCGTCAGGCGTTTGGAAATTGCTCCCAAGGATGAACCAGGCTTGTGGAGGTCTGCAAATGTTTTTCTCAGATCTTGGCAGATTTGTTTTGATTACACCTCCAATTGACTCAAATTATGTAAATTTGAATTTTCCAAGCTGTTTAAAGACACAGTCAACTTAGTGTATGTTAACTTCTGACCCTCTGGAATTGTGAAACAGTGATTTATAAGTGAAATAATCTGTCTGTAAACAATTGTTGGAAATGACTTGTGTCATGCACAAAGTAGATGTCCTAACCGACTTGCCAAAACTATAGTTTGTTAACAAGAAATGTGTGGAGTGGTTGAAAAATGAGTTTTAAAGACTCCAACCTAAGTGTATGTAAACTTCCGACTTCAACTGTATCAAAGCCACAGGCTGAGAGAAGGACAGTGTACCATCTAGCCATACTCCCAAGTACTTGTATGAGGTGACTACCTCAAGCTCTAAACCCTCAGAGGTAGTAATCACACCTGTGGGGAGAGGGGCATTATTCTTACCAAACCACATTACCTTTGTTTTGGAGGTGTTCAGAGCAAGGTTAAGGGTAGAGAAAGCTTGTTGGACACTAAGAAAGTATCATTGAGGACCTTCAAAGGTTGCAGTGACACATCCATAACCTGAGCGGAAACCAGATTGCATACCCGAGAGAATACTATAGACATCAAGAAAGCCAGTCAGTAGACTATTGACAAGTTTTTCCAACACTTTTGATCAACAGGGCAAAATAGAAATAGGCCTATAACATTTAGAATCAGCTTGATCTCCACCTTTAAATAAAGGATGAACCGTGGCTGCCTTCCAAGCAATGGGAACCTCCCCAGAAAGGAGAGACATGTTAAAAAGGTTGGAGAGGCTTGGCGATGATAGGAGCAGCATCCTTAAAGAAGAAAGGGTCTAAACCATCTGACCCAGATGTTTTTTTGGGGTCAAGTTTAAGGAGCTCCTTTAACACCTCGGACTCAGTGACCGCCTGCAGGGAGAAACTTTGTAGTGGGGTAGTGGAAAATAAGGAGAAGCTCCGCGGGTAGTCACATTAGAAGGGGTGGGAGATGAGGAAATGTTGGACAGGCAGGGAGGCATGGCTGAGTCAAATAGGAATCCTGACTTGATTAAGTGGTGATTAAAGAGCTCAGCCATTTGCTTCTTGTCACATCGTCAACATTAAGGGACATGGGCAGCTGTGAGGAGGAGGGTTTGTCTTGACATAGTGTTGAAGTGACAGAAACACACCCAGGAAGCTCAGAGAAAAGTGAATATTACTCTCTGTAGATCATCCCTTTAGCTCACTGGAGAAGAAGGGATGTGATGAAGGGAGATGGAGAGACAGACATGCTCCTAGACATTCTCTACTTCAGAACATTTTACTGTGAGTGTGTTGCGTAACAGCAGTGCTCCTTTACCTTGAAACTGATGTCCTGTCCCGAAAGGAAGGCTTGGCCACTGAATAATTCAAGAGACGAGAGAGTGGTTATCTCTGGTTAGTGGTCTGACATGACATCCGTGAGATAAACAGTGTTGTGGCCCTAGAAAGTCTGCCAGGCTCGTTTCTAACGTTACATTTACATTTTAGTCATTTAAGAGTTAGCGTCTGCTAAATATCTTTCTATCTGTGTCTGTGGTCTGTGTGTGTGTAATATAATCCTATAGTGTAGAGCATCACTGTGGCTTTCTGTTCCATCGATCTGTTGTGCTCTGTACTGTTAGGCCCTCAGTCTCAACAGTAGGACTTTTGCCAGACTCCCACTGTATTGGCACTACCTGCATAAAGAGAACTGCTTGATCCCACTGTATAACTAACTATATGTAGCTGTTTAGAAATGGTTGCAGACAAACCTATTTTTGTGACTGGCTGGGAGCATGGGAGTATAGTATGTTCTGTATGTAACCATCTTGTTTGAGTTTCTAGAATCCATGCTATTAATGTATGTCATCCAGGGGCAGGATGTGAACACGCATACGCACAGGCACACTTTATTGTAATACTCTCATCAATGATTTATTTATATATTATACAGTTGCAACCTCCTAGCATACCAAACTAGAGCTATTTGTACACAGTTACAGAGACTAGAGACTCCTGGTCAATAGTTCAGCCCAACTGCTCTTCTGGTAAATCATTGATACCGATTCAACCCCAAACCCCTCACAGCAAAGTCAGCACAAGTATGGTATAATCCTTAGAGTGAGGTGGGTTATACTGTATAATATAGAAATAAATAATTGATAGACTATTGTGCTACCAGATCTCCTTATTATTACAAATGGACAACAGAAATATTAGCCAACAGCTACGCATATCCTGTGAACTGGACACATACCGCATATTAGTAATAGAGGCAGTACACACCTTCAGGTACTACAGAACAATAACGATACCAGTGGCGGCTGCTGATGCGAGGACGGCTCATAATAATGGCTGGAACGGAGTAAATGGAATGGCATCAAACCATGTGTTTTGTATTTGATACCACTCCACTGATGCCGCTCCAGCCATTACCACAAGCCTGTCCTCCCCAATTAAGCTGCCACCAACCTCCTGTGATTGAAAGAAGTCTGTTCCGCTTTTAGGAAATTGCATTTCTAGGTAAAAATATGCTGACTGAAGAATGGGCGATTTGGGGCTGTGTCAGTGTCTCTGAACTACTTTTGTTCCTGTGTACAAGCAATGATTACGAACCTACTGTAGCCATTCCCTCCCTGCTGACCTGGGCCTCTGAGTCAAAGCAGCATGTCTTGTCACCCCATCTCCACCTTCACTGCCTGGCTGGGGCTGCCTGGCTGGGGCTTGCCTGGCTGGGGCTGCCTGGCTGGGGCTGCCTGGCTGGGACTGCCTGGCTGGGGCTGCCTGGCTGGGGCTGCCTGGCTGGGGCTGCCTGGCTGGGGCTGCCTGGCTGGGGCTGCCTGGCTGGGGCTACCTGGCTGGGGCTGCCTGGCTGGGGCTGCCTGGCTGGGGCTGCCTGGCTGGGGCTATGCTGAGCCCTGCAAGGGAGGCCCATTATCAAATGATTTGAATACAAATGATGGGAGTTCGTGGGGGATAGAGCTGGGAAGGCAGTGAATGGCTGTGGCTTTTATCTGAAAACTTGTTTCATTAATGGTGGGTCAGGACCCAAAGCATTTGTAGCATTCTGCTCTCTGGTCTGCGTTTCAGATGATTATTTGTTCACTATTCTGCACGTCTGTACTGCTCATAACGTCTATACATGCTGTAATAACTTAATGTTCTGTTTTTGTGTGAGTATGTCTAGCTCTTTCATACTTTTGCAATGGTTCTTTCATTCAATGCGATATGTTTTGTCCTGACTGTGACTCTGACTGTGTTGTTGCTCTGCTGCTCCTCCAGATGAGATCATGCAGCAGGAGAGCAGTCCCCTCTGTGCCATCGACATCACCCCTGACCTCAGGAAGCAGTTTGCCTACCTCTCAGGTAACACTTCCTGTCTATGTCTCTGCCTGTCTGCTTGCCATAATACAGATGTCTGCTATAACAGGACCTTACTGTTCTTCTACCTGATATAGTTCAGATGAACTGTCTGCTTTACCCCTCAGATTTGCCATTCAAATTTCTCCTCTCCTGTTTTCCTGCTCATCATTTTTTTCATCCGTGTTAGTCCGGCTACTGTACACTGGGGCTCATTTTCTTCACGACTCTGTGTTTGTTTAGTGTGTATTTACATACGTGTTTATCAGTTTCTGTTGCGTACGAGCCAAATATAGAGTTTCTGTTTTTCCAGTTGTCTTGTCAATTCAGTGTGTCTGTACTGCATGCATAGTATAAGCTTTACGGAAATCAACTAGGCTTGTGAGCAGACTTCCACAAATGTTACTTAATTGAAAAACAAAATGGATAATATAACAGATATTATTTTGACATTGATTCCTTCACCACTGCATTCACCTCATTGAATAGATTACCCCCACCCCCAACACACACACACACTTTCCCCCCCCTCTCTGTCCCCCTCTATGTTCTGCATGGAAGGTCACCTTGGGGACTGTTCTCTGCCTGTCGGCGTCCATTTTGCGGAGAGGTTGCCTCTTCTCAGATGCAGGAGAGTCAAAACAGACAGTGAAACGATGACCGAGCATTTGCTGTTGCTAGGGTGATAATAGAAGAGGGAAAAGCAGACATTGATATTCTCATCCCATGGGCTAATAGTACAGCTGCTCACAGGCATGTGTGCTTGTGTGACTATTTCCCCCATTTTCTAAGTGTATGTCGGTGTGTGTTTAAATACTGCAGAAGATACCCGTCTTTCTCGCCCTCCTCTCTCTCTTTTTCGCCGTGTGTTGCTTTCTTTCTCTCTCACTTGAACCTATCGCCTTATCAAAACAGTCTGGTTTGCCAGTTCCACTGGCGCCCTCTTGTGGTAATCCTTGTTGAAGTTGTGTCAAGCAAATTACAAAGGAATGTGACTGAGTCTTCTCAGTTCCAGTGAACTCTCTGTTCTTAACTCTTCTATGTCTCTTTCCCAGGGGGCCGAGGGCAGAACGGCAGCCCCATCATTGTGTTCCCAGAGTTTCCTGCATTCGGAGAAATCCAGGAGAGGGAGTTCCACAACGTGCTCACATACCTGACCAGCATCCCCAGGTGAGATTCTACATACCACATACACACCATTGCTTCTTCAGACACTTCCTGAGTCCGAGCTCCCTACATGTATTATTCCCATGGTAACCAGTCAGATCAGTCTATTTTACAGGAAGGGAACTAAGGAGAGGCAGATGAATATTGAACATGCTAGGAGAAATTTAGGAAAAATCAGATGAATGTAGAATTTGGTAACATCTACTGCAGCTTAAACTTATTTTTGTGTGTGTAAGATTATAAATGCTTTATTAGCAATATAAACCATTATATAGACAATAGATAGACACACACCATTTCCAGTGCTTGTAAGACTATTTCATATGACCTCAAATTGCGCTGTTTTGTTTCTCTCTGTAGCCCATATTTTTTCAATTTTTAAATAATAACGCATTTGATTCATCCACAAATTTTGTCTCGTGTATAATACATTCTGAACATAGTTTGTATTTGATTAAGCGTAGATGTTCGTTAGCTGTCGTTGGTTATGTTCCAACACTCCCTCCATCTTGTGGCAATAAAGAGTTATTTTTAGGTCTTGGTTCCAATAGTTTATATTTTTTTCTAAGAGATTGTCAGTTGGATAGGCTTTCTGCAAGGTTTTTTTTACATCTTAGCTATCATATGAGTATCATTTTCTGACTCAAATATAATTCCCTCAACATTGCTCTGATGTCCAAAAGATTTCAGATCGACATTTTGTGATTTAAAACGTTTAAGTTGCATGTATTTGAACATGGTCATATTGTTATAGGGTTCTTAACTATGAAGTGAATGGTATTAAATCTAATCAAAGTTTATTTGTCACGTGTGCCGAATACTTACAGTAAAATGCTTACTTACAGGCTCTAACCAATAGTGCAGAAAAGTTATTAGGTGAACAATAGGAAAGTAAATAAATAAAACAACAGTAAAAATACAGGCTATATACAGTAGCAAGGCTATAAAAGTAGTGAGGCTACATACAGACACCGGTTAGTCAGGCTGATTGAGGTAGTATGTACATGTAGGTATGGTTAAAGTGACTGTGCATATATGATGAACAGAGAGTAGCAGTAGCGTAAAAGAGGGGATGGAGGGTGGTGGGTTGGACACAATGCAGATAGCCCGGTTAGCCAATGTGCGGGAGCACTGGTTGGTCGGCCCAATTGAGGTAGTATGTACATGAATGTGTAGTTAAAGTGACTATGCATATATGATAAACAGAGAGTAGCAGCAGCATAAAAAGAGGGTCTGGGGGGTTGGGGTTGGGGAGGGCACACAATGCAAATAGTCCGGGTAGCCATTTGATTACCTGTTCAGGAGTCTTATGGCTTGGGGGTAAAAACTGTTCAGGAGTCTTATGGCTTGGGGGTAAAAACTGTTCAGGAGTCTTATGGCTTGGGGGTAAAAACTGTTCAGGAGTCTTATGGCTTGGGGGTAAAAACTGTTCAGGAGTCTTATGGCTTGGGGGTAAAAACTGTTCAGGAGTCTTATGGCTTGGGGGTAAAAACTGTTCAGGAGTCTTATGGCTTGGGGGTAAAAACTGTCCAGGAGTCTTATGGCTTGGGGGTAAAAACTGTTCAGGAGTCTTATGGCTTGGGGGTAAAAACTGTTCAGGAGTCTTATGGCTTGGGGGTAAAAACTGTCCAGGAGTCTTATGGCTTGGGGGTAAAAACTGTTCAGGAGTCTTATGGCTTGCGGGTAAAAACTGTTCAGGAGTCTTATGGCTTGGGGGTAAAAACTGTTCAGGAGTCTTATGGCTTGGGGGTAAAAACTGTTCAGGAGTCTTATGGCTTGGGGGTAAAAACTGTTGAGAAGCCCTTAAGTCCTTGACTTGGTGTTCCGGTACCACTTGCCATGCTTTAGTAGAGAGAACAGTCTGACTGAGGTGGCTGGGGTCTTTGACAATTTTTAGGACCTTCCTCTGACACCGCCTGGTGTAGAGGTCCTGGATGGCAGGCAGCTTAGCCCCAGTAATATACTGGGCCGCACACACTACCCTCTGTAGTGCCTTGCGGTCAGAGGCCGTTCAATTGCCGTACCAGGTAGTGATGCAACCAGTCACGATGCTCTCTATGGTGCAGCTGTAGAACCTTTTGAGGATCTCAGGACCCATGCCATATCTTTTTGTTTCCTGAGGGGGAATATGCTTTGTCGTGCCCTCTTCACGACTGTCTTGGTGTGTTTGGACCATTCTAGTGTGTTGATGTGGACACCGATGAACTTGAAGCTCTCAACCTGCTCCACTACAGCCCCGTTGATGAGAATGGGGATGTGCTTGGTCCTCCTTTTCCTGTAGTCCACAATCATCTCCTTAGTCTTGGCTAAGTTGAGGGATAGGTTGTTATTCTGGCACCACACGGCCAGGTCTCTGACCTCCTCCCTATAGGATGTCTCAGTGTTGTCGGTGATCAGGCCTACCACTGTTGTGTCGTCTGCAAACTTACTGATGGTGTTGGAGTCGTGTTTGGCCATGCAGTCGTGGGGGAACAGGGAGTACAGGAGGGGACTGAGCACGCACCCCTGTGGAGCTCCAGTGTTGAGGATCAGTGTGGCAGATGTGTTGCTACCTACCCTCACCACCTGGGGGCAGCCCGTCAGGAAGTCCAAGATCTAGTTGCAGAGGGAGGTGTTTAGTCCCAGGATCCTTAGCTTAGTGATGAGCTTTGAGGGTACTATGGTGTTGAACGCTGAAAACAGACACGTTAAAAGATTCTGGGACCATAAACTTCCTTGTTCACCATACAACAGGGATTAGGACACCCTGTTGCTGGAGTGCTGCAGACACTTCATGTTTTAACTGACCTGGAAGACCAATTGTGTTGAATTTAGGCAATCCCTGAACTGATCACTTGGCTCAGTTGGTCAGGTTTGGCGCCTAGTTGGAACAAAATCATGCAGTACTGCAGCACTGTAGGAACAGGGTTTCCTACCCCTGCCATACAACATTGTTTTTATTGCTGTTTCAGCTCATGGTATACCACATATTTTCAGTGCAAACCAAGTGTGTTATCCTCAGCTCTTATTGACTGCTGTATAGATATAGCCAGCAGGTGTCACTAGAGGGTCATATGCACTGCATGCTGCTTGAGGTAGAACCCTTTAACCACTGATCTCCCCCAATCCTAACCTCAACCTTTGGGAGGTATTGTCTTCTTAGTCTTGTGTTTAGTGTGTCAGTGAGAGTGTTATGTAAATGGGGGGGGTCTGGGCTGTCCCCTGTAGAGATATCTTAGTAGAGAGGGAGGAGAGGAGATCTCAATGCATTCCCTTAATTAGCTGGCCAATGCAATAACCCCAGCCTGTAATCATATTACTGCAGAATGTCTTTGTGTACTGAGAGACTGGTGATGGGGGAGGGGGGAGAATAAATGACCCCCGCCCCCCATCTTCTCAATATCCTCCTCACAGGGATTTCTGTCATCCTTTCTCTCTTTTTTTCCCCCATCTTCCGTTTCTCTTCTCATCCTTTGCCCCATTCTCTCTGTTTCTCCAGATACCCTTCCTTCCTTGTATAGCTATTTTCTCACTCATTCTTCTCTTCCTCACTCCATCCTTGTCCGTTGAGGCATGTAGTGGGTCTAAAATAGAAACTGCAGTGGTCCTGACTGTTTAAGTTTGAATAACGCATGCAGACAGCTGAGCTGCAGTACATGCGCGTGAATACACCAGCCAACAGAGAAGCTCTTACACCTACTCCTGCACCTAATCGTGGCGTACAGGGTTGAAACCACTTACACACCTGGTTCACATATTCACATACATGGTTGAAACCACTTACACACCTGGTTCACATATTTACATACAGGGTTGAAACCACTTACACACCTGGTTCACATATTCACATACAGGGTTGAAACCACTTACACACCTGGTTCACATATTCACATACAGGGTTGAAACCACTTACACACCTGGTTCACATATTCACATACAGGGTTGAAACCACTTACACACCTGGTCCACATATTCACATCACATTCTAAACTGGTGTAGAAGAGCTGTGTTGCAACCCCTGCATGGCTTCCTTCCTGTGACTCTTTGAGGTCACTGCTGACATCACAACCTTACAAAAAGTCAAAGTTGAGCTGATAGAAAGGGCCTGAGGCTAAAGCTGCTCAGAGCAGACGGACAGATGGCCAGGAATTCCTCAGGGCGGTTTTGTGTGTGTGTGTGTGTGTGTGTGTGTGTGTGTGTGTGTGTGTGTGTGTGTGTGTGTGTGTCTTGACCTTGAATACAGAACTATTCAATATGTTCCACTTCAATTTCAACCAGAATACATTTAGATAAATACATATATTCATGAAAATCATTTAAAATGAAGGTTTTTGGAGGGGGACTGTGGGTGCATAAAATACCACAGTTTCAAATTCCTTTTGAAGGCATTCCCAATTTTGAGTTAATTTTCCTGTTCCTGGTCTGCCGATGAGGCATGGAATGTATCCGTATCCGAATCCCTTTTTCGCCTCCGGTGGGAAAAGCCTGTTTACGCTGCGGATCGCCAAACACTCACTAAATTAATTAGCAGCCTGTGTCCTTGGGCAGACCAGGTTTCTCTCTCGCTCTTGCTCTCTCCAAACCTCTCTGGGTCTAGTTCAGAGTGGCTGCAGGTTGAGGTAGAACCTTGACAGGAGGATTTGAGAGTGACTGAAACTTGAAGAGCTCTTTAAGAGCTTTTTTTAATCTGTTTTTAATTTGATTTACAGCCTGCCTGGCTTCAGGGTGGAGTATGGCATAGAGGGGGGGCTGTGTGTGTGTGTGTGTGTGTGTGTGTGTGTGTGTGTGTGTGTGTGTGTGTGTGTGTGTGCGTGTGCGCGTGCTTGTGCACGCCCGTGCAGAAATTGTGTTTTAAGCAATCCCATTCCACAACACAGCTAGCAGGGGTTCCACCAGCATCAGACAACCGCCGCAAGAAATCAAATTATTTAGACTCCTTCACAAATCAATTATAAACTCCACCATGAATATTTAAATTAATCTAATTTCACATTCATTATTGCTCAATATGTTTCTGTGTCCATTCAGCTGTGCGAGTGTGTGTTGCAGAAACTGCTTGTATGGCAGAAACAATCATATCCTAGAAGTGGTGAATTAATTCCTCTGTATATAGATCACCCTTTCTGGCAGTTTTTTAAGTCTGTACCCTGAAATTGTACATACTTTTGATTAGTGAATGTGGACACCCCTTCAAATTAGTGGATTGGCTATTTCCGCCACACCTGTTGCCGACAGGTGTATAAAATCGAGGACACCGCCATGCAATCTCCATCGACAAACACTGGCAGTAGAATGGCCTTACTGAAGAGCTCAGTGACTTTCAACGTGGCAGCGTCATAGGATGCCACGTTTACAACAAGTTTGTTTGTCAAATGTCTGCCCTGCTAGAGCTTCCCCGGTCAACTGTAGGTGCTGTTATTGTGAAGTGGAAACGTCTAGAAGCAACAACGGCTCAGCCGAGAAGTGGTTGTCAGGTGAAAATTGTCGGTCCTCGGTTCCAACAGTCACTACCAAGTTCCAAACTGCCTCTGGAAGCAACGTCAGTACAATAACTGTTATCAGGAGCATCATGAAATGGGTTTCCATGGCCGAGCAGTCGCACACAAGCCTAAGATCACCATGCACAATGCCAAGCATTGGCTGGAGTGGTGTAAAGCTCGCCGCCATTAGACTCTGGAGTAGCCAAAGCACGTTCTCTGGGAATTATTATTATCTATTATTTATTGAACCTTTATTTAACTAGGCAAGTTAGTTAAAGAACAAATTCTTATTTATAATGACGGCCTACCCCAGCCAAACCCGGAAGATGCTGGGCCGATTGTGTGCAGCCCTATGGGACTCCCAAACACGGCCAGATGTGATACAGCCTGGATTCAAGCCAGGGACTGTAGTGACGCCTCTTGAACTAAGATGCAGTGCCTTAGACCGCTGCGCCACTCGGGTTGGTAAATCGCACTTCACCATCTGACAGTCCGGTGGACGAATCTAAGTTTGGCGGATGCCAGGAGAACGCTACCTGCCCCAATACATAGTACCAACTGTCAAGTTTGGTGGAGGAGGAATAATGGTTTGGGGCTGTTTTTCATGGTTCAGGCTAGGCCCTTTAGTTCCAGTCAAGGGAAATCTTAATGCTACAGCATACAATGATATTCTAGACGATTCTGTGCTTCCAACTTTGTGGCAACAGTTTTTGGAAGGCCCTTTCCTGTTTCAGCATGACAATGCCCCCGTGCACAAAGCAAGGTCCATACAGAAATGGTTTGTCGAGAACAGTGTGGAAGAACTTGACTGGCCTGCACAGAGCCCTGACCTCAACCCCATCGAACACCTTTGGGAGGAATTGGAACACCGACTGCGAGCCAGGCCTAATCAATCAACATCAGTGCCCAACCTCACTAATGCTCTTGTGGCTGAATGGACGCAAGTCCCCACAGCAATGTTCCAACATCTAGTGGAAAGCCTTCACAGAAGAGTGGATGGAGACTGTTATAGCAGCGAAGGGGAGGCCAATTCCATATTAATGCCCATAATTTTGGAATGAGATGTTCGACGAGCAGGTGTCCACGTACTTTTGGCCATACTTGTGTATGTGATTCTTTGTGTTCTGAGACTAAGTAGCAAGCCTAGTTTATTACAATCTATACTATCTCTCTATGCCCGACTTTCCCTCATCTCTCTCTCTCCCCCCTCTCTTCCTCTCATACTGTCTTTCAGTATAAATCACTAAACCAGTTCAGTCCTCATAAAGGTCCCAGTACTAGACCATCTCTCTTCCTTTTCTCTCTCATTTTTTTTCATCCTTCCCTCCTCCTCCATCCCTCTCTCTCCCCTCCTCCTTCTCTGCTGCTAAAAAAGAACCGGTCTGCTCTTTTGAACGCTTGAGCAGGTGGGAGGGAGGGAGAGAATGCAGCTCCCCTCCTCTACATCAGCCCATCCCCTCCCTCACATCCCCAGGTCTGCTGACTGGCCCCCGGGGCTGTCTGTCACCTCTTGGCCAAGCTAGGATTGGCTAGTGGCACGGCAGTTCCTGGCACATCATTGGTTGATCAGTGCAGTGGCAGTGGCTGGTTTCTGTGACTGTCTTGCTCTCCCTCCAACACAACACAGGCAGATCTGACTCTAAGGCATCTATTTTCCTCTCTTCTCTCCAGTTTCAATATGGAATTATTTATCCCTTTTTCTCTATTGGAGGATTTGGAATAGCAGAGTTGTTGTCGTGTGAGTAGGAGTGGAGACATTCTGTTCATCAGTTTGCTGTGACCAGGCAGTGTGTGTGTGTGTGTGTGTGTGTTTTGCTGCTGAGGTGTGAGTATTTGTGTCACCTCTAGAAGGTGTGTGTATAGTTGATTCTTCTGACTGGCTACATGTGGGATTGACTTTGATTCCTCTACCTGAACCCCTCTCATAAGACTACAGCGGTTTTAGGACGCTGGCCTTACAACTCTTTATCTGTGTGGATTGGACCAGTATCTTGAAGGTGTGTATAGTTTAACAAACCCTAGGACAGGGGTTTTAAAGCATCTTTACTTTGCCTGTACATAAGTGCACCAAGCTGAGGGTAGGTCTTTACTCAGGCCTGACTGATAGATACATTTTTACATTTAACATTTTAATATTTATCAGACGCTCTTTTCCAGAGACAGTAGATTGTATACATTTCATACTTGTCCCCCAGTGGGAATTGAACCCACAACCCTGCCATTGCAAGCGCCATGCTCTACCAACTGAGCAGCATGGGACATACAGTACTAGACATACTAGTGACACTCATCTCTATCCTCTCTCACCATTGTGGTTCCCTGTTCATTTATTCTCTGGTCATGTCCAGTCACTGTGGTCCTACTGAACCTTATTCCCCTCTCTCCAGTCTCCATCTGCGGTCTTGTTATGGTCATGTGTGCAGTGGGGTCAGGTGTTAGTGGTTGTGTTGACCGGGATCCCATCTCTTTTTTCCAGTCTGTCTGCGGCAGGAGTGGGTTTTATCCTGGTCATTGACCGGCGGCAGGACCGATGGGCGGCCGTCAAGGGGACCCTGCTCCGCATTGCAGTAAGTAACCGAGCGCGTGTGTGTGTCTGGCTCTATAAGGTCTTTTGTGTCTATGCATCTGTGTGTGTGAAATACATTTCTTTAATCATGTGTTGAGTGGAGCACCAGTTTTGTGAGGCCTCATCCTTACACTGTCAGCCCGAGGGCAGAGGGGGTTTGGCAGACAAGAGGTGTCAGAACAACCCCTCCTCTTCTCAGAGCTCCACATCTGTGCAACAAAGTAGGGATTAATATCACAACTGCCCTAGGGGGCAGATATGAAATATCCCCCACCCCCCCCCCCCCCCACCTACACATAAACACACACAGGCATCAGCCTATTCAGCCCACCAGCCTATACTCCCCCTGCCGTGGGGGCAGAACAAACAGCCAAAACAAAGAGGACAAGAGAGCAATGAGAGAAGTGTTCTCCCAACATTACAACAAAGCATGCTGGAAGGATATGACAATGAGTGTCTTTTCAGTTTCACACTGTAATCCATGTTTTGATGAATACTGTATAGAACATTTGTAGATAAACTCACTCTATAGGAAAAACACTGACACTGACTTTAATGGATAAAGATGGAAAGAAATATTAGGTCTGTGTGTTTCCCATGCTGTGGTAGTGATGAGGTAGCTGTTGTATCTCTCTCCAACCCACTAAACTCTCTCTCCTCATTTCACTCTCTTCATTTCAGCTACTATCTCTTTGTTCACATCTTCCTTCATCCCTTCTCTCTCTCTCTTCATTTCATTTATGTCACTTTACAGCGATAGTTTATCTTAATTCGACCAGTTTCTCAGAGCAGGAAAAAAATCCTGCAGCAACAAAAATGTGAATAATTATGTGGATTGTAAATAAAGAGCGACAGCCTTTCGTTATTTAGTCTCATGCTAGTGACCATGACGGATTTCAAATGTGAGTTGGTATCGGGGTGTGGTTTGATGTGGGTGTCTCGTGTGTGTTCACAGGTGGTAAGAGTTAGCCAAATTATTTAGGCAATTAGCTTCAGCCGGCTGGTGTGGCAAAGTTGGTTTGACTTTGGATAGCCTATCTCTGGGTATAGTTAGGGACAGTCAATAAATAACACAATGTAAATGGTACAATATGTTCATGTTGCACATATTTTAGTTGTCTCATTAAATGCTTTCAATATTTGTATATGAATTTCTACAATTTATAGTTGGTTTGAGGTTTTTAAGTCATTGAAATTTGGAGCTATTGACCTTTTAAAATATTGTCCCACATACATTGTTTAATTTACTGATGGTCCCTAACTAGCCCCATAGGGAAATTAAATGTCACACCAAATTGACCATGGGCATTACAATCGGGGCATGTGCAGCTGCGCGCCGAATTGATTGGGTGCTGCCAGGTGTGGGTGCTGCCAGGTGTGGGCATGTGGGCAGGATTAAAATATTCCCAACCTAGGAAAACTGTTATGGTACCCGTCATTCTGTTACGGGAACCCTTCATTCTGTTACGGGAACCCTTCATTCTGTTACAGTAACCCTTAATTCTGTTACGGTACCCTTCATTCTGTTCCGGGAACCTTTCATTCTGTTACAGGAACCCTTCATTCTGTTCCGGGAACCCTTCATTCTGTTACAGGAACCCTTCATTCTGTTACGGTGCCCTTCATTCTGTTCCGGGAACCCTTCATTCTGTTACAGGAACCCTTCATTCTGTTCCGGGAACTCTTCATTCTGTTACAGGAACCCTTCATTCTGTTCCGGGAACCCTTCATTCTGTTACAGGAACCCTTCATTCTGTTACAGGAACCCTTCATTCTGTTACAGGAACCCTTCATTCTGTTACAGGAACCCTTCATTCTGTTACAGGAACCCTTCATTCTGTTCCGGGAACCCTTCATTCTGTTACAGGAACCCTTCATTCTGTTACAGGAACCCCTCATTCTGTTACAGGAACCCTTCATTCTGTTACAGGAACCCCTCATTCTGTTACAGGAACCCTTCATTCTGTTCCGGGAACCCTTCATTCTGTTACAGGAACCCTTCATTCTGTTACGGTGCCCTTCATTCTGTTACAGGAACCCTTCATTCTGTTACAGGAACCCCTCATTCTGTTACAGGAACCCTTCATTCTGTTACAGGAACCCCTCATTCTGTTACAGGAACCCTTCATTCTGTTCCGGGAACCCTTCATTCTGTTACAGGAACCCTTCATTCTGTTACGGTGCCCTTCATTCTGTTACAGGAACCCTTCATTCTGTTACAGGAACCCTTCATTCTGTTACAGGAACCCCTCATTCTGTTACAGGAACCCTTCATTCTGTTCCGGGAACCCTTCATTCTGTTACAGGAACCCTTCATTCTGTTACGGTGCCCTTCATTCTGTTACAGGAACCCTTCATTCTGTTACAGGAACCCTTCATTCTGTTACAGGAACCCCTCATTCTGTTACAGGAACCCTTCATTCTGTTCCGGGAACCCTTCATTCTGTTACAGGAACCCTTCATTCTGTTACAGGAACCCTTCATTCTGTTACGGGAACCCTTCATTCTGTTCCGGGAACCCTTCATTCTGTTACAGGAACCCTTCATTCTGTTACAGGAACCCTTCATTCTGTTACAGGAACCCTTCATTCTGTTACAGGAACCCTTCATTCTGTTACAGGAACCCTTCATTCTGTTACAGGAACCCTTCATTCTGTTCCGGGAACCCTTCATTCTGTTACAGGAACCCTTCATTCTGTTACGGGAACCCTTCATTCTGTTACGGGAACCCTTCATTCTGTTACAGGAACCCTTCATTCTGTTACAGGAACCCTTCATTCTGTTACAGGAACCCTTCATTCTGTTACATACCTTTTTTTCCTATCATCTCGTAAATCACAGTCTTGAGTGAGACTGACTCTGACCAAAATGATCCTATTCGAACTTTGTAGTCAATTTTGACATTAGAATAATGAATGTTTCTGACTTATATTGATGCAACAGCCTGTTTTCAAAAAGAGAAGTTGCTTTTTAGGGGCGGTCGCTCTTTAATGGACATTTGTGTAGGGGTTGTTACGATAAAATAAGTCTGACATTTTAAAGAGGAAATGACCAACTTTAGAAGCCTTTTTAAACCTCGAATACACTACATTTTGCATTTTGCTAAATACCTTTGTGACAACAGAGTGATCAAACTAAGATCGACGTGTTGGTAGTTTAGCAACAAAACCAACGTGTGCGGCAATGCAGACAGGGTTGGCTTAGATTGTTCATAACGGGTCAACTATATTTCGTCTCCAAAGGTTTATTGAAAACAAACACATTTGCACAATGATCACTTGTCACTCAAATACATCGTTACAGTTGTTGGTTAGCTAACTAGCACATTTTTGCCGTATTAGCATAGACTTGACATCAGTCAAACACCTCAAAACAAGACAAGACATCAATAACAAAATACGAGCTGAAACGAGCCACCTACGATTCCCCACATGTCATCTTCTTGTCATTGTTGCCAGATATGACTGTTCAGAATCATACCAACGCACGCCTTGCAGCCACATCAACGCGTGCGCATATAGCAGATCTGTATATCACCCCTTATCTTTCCATTGCTCTATCCCTTAGGCCTTTGTGGTTCAGAATGAGGAGAATGTGTAAAAGAAGGATACAAAAAATGAAAAGATGATCGAGGGAGTCTTTTCTCTCTTTCTCTTCCTCTTAGAAAACACAGCCTGTTGTTTCCTCTCCAGTCACAACTCACTGTTTCCTGCTTGATGGCAGCTTGCTGGCAGCTGAATGCAGTGTGTGAGCTGTGAGGGATATTCTCTCTGCTTTGGTGATTAGCTTTCAAAGTGTGTTTGTTTATTTGTGCTGAGTTGATACATGGTTTGAGCACTTTCTGGTTCGTCCATTAATAGCACAGGATTTCCAATGGCTTTATCTTTGTTCAACACCACTTATAAGATCATTCAGAACTTTATTAAGTAAGTAACAATACGGACCCGCATGATTCGTATTGATTTGAATCAATACCTATATCCTAAGTGCTGTTTAACCCCACATGACTGCATTCTTGGTTTCAGCACCACAGTTATGTGGACAGCTGTCCACACAGCTGTCTCACACACACAGAGGGGAAATAAGTAGAGGTCTATGGGTTCTCAGTTATTGACACGAAAGCCTCATCATAGCGTTTCACTGAACTGAAGAGAATGTGTGGGAGAGAGATGATTTCCTAGACAGAGGAAGATATATAGAGAGATGAATATGAACCCCCAGACTCCACTGGGACCTGGAATGCTCCCTCCCTCATTTCAAATTGAATCAAGCTTTATTAATCCCACAAGGGGGGGGACATTACAGCCTGACAGTCTGGTAATGGGAGGCACTCAGTCACCGCCGGAGCAGTCGCCTGTTCTGGATAGTTTCACCGCGCTGCTAAATGCCGCACACACACACAGGCCGTGTAATGAACAGTAGTGAATGCTGGCATGAGTTGAGCCGGTACTATCACAACTATTGAAGACCTAATGATAAATCATATGAAGATAAACAACACAAATGCGTGTTAACAGGTACTGAGTTGGAGCCTGGACTGTGAAGGAGGGGGGGGGGGGGGGGGGGGGGTCGTCATCTCACATTAGTCATTGTATAGCCTCAACTATCATTCACCTCTTTGTTGTGGCTTTGTGGGTATATGTACAGTGAGGCTGATTTTGTACGTTTGCCCACTGACAAAGAAATGATCAGTCTATAGTTTTAATGGTAGGTTTATTTGAACAGTGAGAGACAGAATAACAACAACAAAAATTCAGAAAAACACATGTCAAAAATTGTATAAATGTATTTGCATTTTAATGAGGCAAATAAGTATTTGACCCCCTCTCAATCATAAAGATTTCTGGCTCCCAGGTGTCTTTTATACAGGTAATGAGCTGAGATTAGGAGCACACTCTTAAAGGGTGTGCTCCTAATCTCAGTTTGTTACCTGAATAAAAGACACCTGTCCACAGAAGCAATCAATCAATCAGATTCCAAACTCTCCACCAAGACCAAAGAGCTCTCCAAGGATGTCAGGGACAAGATTGTAGACCTACACAAGACTGGAATGGGCTACAAGACCATCGCCAAGCTGCTTGGTGAGTTGATGCACAAAAGAACTGTCAATCTCCCTCGGCCTGGGGCTCCATGCAAGATCTCACCTCGTGGAGTTGCAATGATCATGAGAACGGTGAGGAATCCGCCCAGAACTACATGGGAGAATCTTGGCAATGATCTCAAGGCAGCTGGGACCATAGTCACCAAGAAAACGATTGGTAACACACTACGCCGTGACAGACTGAAATCCTGCAGCGCCCACAAGGTCCCCCTGCTCAAGAAAGCACATATACATGCCCGTCTGAAGTTTGCCAATGAACATCTGAATGATTCAGAGGACAACTGGGTGAAAGTGTTGTGGTCAGATGAGATCAAAATGGAGCTCTTTGGCATCAACTCAACTCGCCGTGTTTGGAGGAGGAGGAGTGCTGCCTATGACCCCAAGAACACCACCATGGTTTTGCCACCAAGTACTAAGTCATGTTTTGCAGAGGGGTCAAATAATTATTTCCCTCATTAAAATGCAAATCAATTTATAGCATTTTTGACATGCGCTTTTCTGGATTGTTTTGTTGTTATTCTGTCTCTCACTGTTCAAATAAATCTACCATTAAAAGTAAATGGAGACTGATCATTTCTTTGTCAGTGGGCAAACGTACAAAATCAGCAGAGGATCAAATTATTTTTTTCCTCACTGTATCCAATGTTTTTGTTTGCGTGTGTGTGGGTGTGGGTGTGTACATCTTTGTGTATACTGTGCTTCTTTGTCTGTCTGTGTGTGTCTGTGTTTTAATGAGTGTAGTGCATTGCCATGCATGGGTGGTTTTCAGACTGGGGGAGAAAGCAGCAGTTGTTTATGGTGTGGTCCCTAATTAAAAACCTATAGGGTTACTGTGGTTTCACTCACTCCCAAGAGACACACTGTCTACACTCTCACTCACCAGCCTGGTGTGTGTGTGTGTGTGTGTGTGTGTGTGTGTGTGTGTGTGTGTGTGTGTGTGTGTGTGTGTGTGTGTGTGTGTGTGCGCGCGCGCGTGCGCCTACTGTTTTCGACCAGAACCTGTGGGCTATGACCACAAGTCCAGTCAGAAGGTTACGGTCGAACGGTTACAACTCTCATCTGGGAGTCAGACTTGTTCCTTATATATGCTGTCTCCAAAATCCACCCAACCACCTTTTTCGAACCAACTTCTACTGAATACCATTACATTCATTTCTTCCTCTTCCTTGCTTGTCTCCATTGGATGTTTGCGTTTTGAAGGGTACGTTGCTAGTGAATGGCCAGTCCCTTTCATAGTGACTGTCCTGCAGTGTCAGAGGTCATTAAGAGCTCTCTCTAGTTGGGCTGCAGAGAGGAACAGTTTATTGATTCATTAATTCAATTAAGTTTGTGTATTCCCTACTGGTTGTTTGTTAATGAGGCAGAGTCTTAGATCTGTCATTTCTGCTTAGGCCAGCGTTCTGTCTCTCTCCAATCAATCAAACCTGTGTGTGCGTGTGTGTGCACTACATTAGCTTACGCATTAATTCAGTAATGGGAGTTTGTCTCCACCGCCGGCTAAAGCCATAATATTGATCTTGCTGTGGCTTTATGTGTACAGTTTGAGTCTTACCTCACCAGAACTAGCTTCAGGGATGTACACTGTGTGCTAATTTAGCTCCTGATTATAATGTCTGCGGGTCTGCTTTTTAATAGTCCCTGTCTGTCAGCTTTATTCTACCCTTAAAGTGTGTGTGTGTGTGTGTGTGTGTGTGTGTGTGTGTGTGTGTGTGTGTGTGTGTGTGTGTGTGTGTGTACATGATGTCTCTTGCTAGTGGGTTGTCTAGACTGAGAGCTATGGTGGTTGCTGTCTACTCCTGTATTTTTGAAGTCCTCCCAGTTCTCTGTTCATCCATCTTTCTCTCCTCCCCTCCCCTCTCCCCTACCTTTCCTCCCCTCTCTCTGTGTGTAGGGTTCGTTCCCAGGGAACCTGCAGTTAGTTCTGGTATTGAGGCCCACCACCTTATTCCAGAGGACACTCTCAGACATCTTGTTCAAGTTCAACAAGGATGAGTTCAAGATGAAGGTGCCGGTAGGTACAGACAGCAGTCTACAGACGCGCACACATTCATAGACTGACTTTTGTATTATTGTCATTACTTCACCATTACGTTTTTCTATCCTAAATTGTTGCTTGTGTAGATGATTATGCTGAGTTCTGTGACTGAGCTCCACTCCTACATAGACCGGACACAACTGACTACTGAGCTGGGAGGAACCCAGGAGTACTGCCACGAGAAGTGGATCTCACACCGCACCGTGAGTATACACACACACACACACACACACACACACACAGCGCACACTGCAACAATGGCGCTGACAGAGAAGGTCGCCTCGCTTCAGGTTCTTAGGAACCTGTGCAGTAATTCATTTTTCTTACATTGTTTGCCCAGAAAATCTCAAGTGTTATTACACACAGCAGGGAAGAACTATTGCATATAAAAGTGACGTCAACGTACCAACATTACGACCAGGAATACAACTTTCCCGAAGCGGATCCTGCGTTCGGACCTCCACCCTGGACATGGGATCTTACCCCAGAGGCCGACGGAGCGTCCTACTGGTCAGACTTAGAAGGCGAGCACACCATCCACCGCTTCTGAGCATATTACTCACCAATCTCCAATCTCTAGACAACAAGGAGGATGAGATTAGGGCTGGAATTGCCTTCCAGAGAGACATCAGAGATTGTTACATTCTCTGTTTCACGGAAACATGGCTCATGGCTCTCTATGTTGTCGGTCGGTACAGCCACCCGGTTTCTTCACGCATCGCACCGACACCTAAAAGCATCTCTCTGGTAAGAAGGGTGGGGGTGTATGCCTTATGATTAACGACTCATAGTGTAATCATAACAACATACAGGAACTCAAGTCCTTTTATTTTTATTTATTTTGTATTTTTTCAACTTTATTTAACCAGGTAGGCCAGTTGAGAACAAATTCTCATTTACAACTGTGACCTGGCCAAGATAAAGCAAAGCAGTGCGACAAAAACAACAACACAGAGTTACACATGAACAAACAAACTTTTGTTCACCTGACCTAGAATTCCTTACAATCAAATGCCGACCGCATTATCTACCAAGAGAATTCTCTTTGATTATAGTCACAGATGTGTATATCCCCCCCAAGCAGATACCTTGACGGCCCTGAAAGAACTTCACTGGACTCTATGTAGACTGGAAACCATATATCCTGAGGCAGCATTTATTGTAGCTGGAGATTAAAAAAAAAAAAGCTAATCTGAGAACAAGGCTTCCTAAATTCTATCAGCATATCAAATGCGCAACACGAGCTGGTAGCATTCTGGATCATTGCTACTCTAACTTCCGGGATGCATACAAAGCCCTCCCCCGTCCTCCCTTCGGCAAATCTGACCATGACTCCATTTTGTTGCTCCCAGCCTATAGACAGAAACTAAAACAGGAAACGGCCGTGCTCAGGTCTATCCAACGCTGGTCTGACGAATCGGATTCCACGCTTCTAGATTGCTTCGATCACGTGGACTGGGATATGTTCCGGGTAGCCTCAGACAACAACATTGACGTCTACGCTGACTCAGTGAGCGAGTTTATTAGCAAGTGCATCAGTGATGTTGTAATCACTGTGACTATTAAAACCTTCCCTAACCAGAAACTATGGATTAATGGCAGCATTCGCGCAAAACTGAAAGTGCGAACCACCGCTTTTAATCATGGCGAGGTGACTGGAAACATGAATGAATACAAACAGTGCAGCTATTCCCTCTGCAAGGCAATCAAGCAAGCAAAGCGTCAGTATAGAGACAAAGTAGAGATGCAATTCAACGGCTCAAACACAAGACGTATGTGGCAGGGTCTACAGTCAATCACAGATTACAAAAAGAAAACCAGCCCCGTCACGGACATCAACGTCTTGCTCACAGACAAATTAAACAACTTCTTTGCTCGCTTTGAGGACAATACAGTGCCACTGACACGGCCCACTACCAAAGCCTGTGGGCTCTCCATCAACGAGGCTAACATGAGTAAAACATTTAAACGTGTTAACCCTCGCAAGGCTGCCGGCCCAGCTGGCTGGTGTGTTTACGGACATATTCAATCAATCCCTATCCCCGTCTACTCTGCCCACATGCTTGAAGATGGCCACCATTGTTCCTGTTACCAAGAAAGCTAAGGTAACTGAGCTAAATGACTATCGCCCCATAGCACTCACTTCTGTCATCATGAAGTGCTTTGAGAGACTAGTCAAGGATCATATCACCTCCACCCTACCTGATACCCTAGACCCACTCCAATTTGCTTACCACCCCAATAGGTCCACAGACGACACCATCACACTGCACACTGCCCTATCCTATCTTGACAAGAGGAATACCTATGTAAGAATGCTGTTCATTGACTACAGCTGAGCTGTGCAACTGGATCCTGGACGTTCTGACAGGCCGCCCCCAGGTGGTGAGGGTAGGAAACAACATCTCCACCCCGCTGATCCTCAACACATGGGGCCCCACAAGGGTGCGTTCTCAGCCCTCTCCTGTACTCCCTGTTCACCCATGACTGACTGCGTGGCCATGCACGCTTCCAATTCAATCCTCAAGTTTGCAGACGACACTACAGTGGTAGTGATTACCAACAACGATGAGACGGCCTACAGGGAGGAGGTGAGGGCCCTCTGAGTGTGGAGTCAGGAAAATAACCTATCACTCAACATCAACAAAACAAAGGAGATGATCGTGGACTTCAGGAAACAGCAGAGGGAGCATCCCCCCCATCCACATTGACGGGACAGTAGTGGAGAAGGTGGAAAGTTTTAAGTTCATCGGCATACACATCACGGACAAACTGAAATGGTCCACCCACACAGACAGTGTGGTGACAAAGGCGCAACAGCGCCTCTTCAACCTCAGGAGGCTGAAGAAATGTGGCTTGTCACCTAAAACACTCACAAACTTTTAGATGCACAATCGAGAGCATCCTGTCGGGCTGTATCACCGCCTGGTACGGCAACTGCTCCACCCACAACTGCAAGGCTCTCCAGAGGGTGGTGAGGTCTGCACAACGCATCACCAGAGGCAAACTACCTGGCCTCCAGGACAGTTACAGCACCTGATGTCACAGGAAGACCCTAAAAGATCATCAAGGACAACAAACACCTGAGCCACTGCCTGTTCACCCCGCTACCATCCAGAAGGCGAGGTCAGTACAGGTGCATCAAAGCGGGGACCGAGAGACTGAAAAACAGATATCTCAAGGCCATCAGACTGTTAAACAGCCATCACTAAGATAGTGGCTGCTGCCAACATACCGACTCAAATCTCTGGCCACTTTAATAAATGGATTTAATAAAGGTATCACTAGTCACTTTAAATAACGCCACTTTAATAATGTATAATAATAATATCCTACATTTTTTTTAAAGAACATTTTATTTCACCTTTATTTAACCAGGTAGGCTGGTTGAGAACACCTTTATTTAACCAGGTAGGCTGGTTGAGAACACCTTTATTTAACCAGGTAGGCTAATTGTGAACAAGTTCTCATTCACAACTGCAACTTGGCCAAGATAAAGCACAGCAGTTCAACACATACAACAACATAATAAATAGATTCATGAAGGTATCACTAGTCACTTTAAATAACACCACTTTAATAATGTTTACATATCCTACATTACTCATCTCATATGTATATACTGTATTCTATACCATCTACTACATCTTGCCTATGCCGCACCTGCCATCTCATCTATATATTTATATATACATATTGTTATTTATCCCTTTACATTTGTGTGATTTAAGGTGGTTATTGTGAACTTGTTACATATTTCAGCACTGTCGGAACTAGAAGCACAAGCATTTCACTGCACTCGCATTAACAACTGCTAACCATGTGTATGTGAGCAATAAAATGTGATTTGATTTGCATAGAAGACCTAGATAAGCTGCAGCTGGCCCAGAACAGAGTCGCACTTCTTGCTTTTCATTGTAATCAGAGGGCTAGTATTAATTATATGCATGCCAGTCCCTCTTGGCTAAGAGTTGAGGAAGACTGACTGAGTCAGTCAGTTGAGGAAGACTGACTACACACACACACACACACACACACACACGCACACACACACACTACATGTTCATGTTTTTAAATGTATGTAAATTGTAAAGTATTTTGTCTGTAATGTATTTTTCATTATGTGTCGGACCCCAGTAAGACTAGCTGTTGCCATTGACGTCGGCCAGCGCATGTGAGCGGAGATGAGTGGTTGTAAATCCCGCTCATCGTTAATGGAGAGGTGCAGCACACCGCTCTGGCCCTCCATGTCCTTTCCTACCGCTCCGCTAAAAACCGCTCCGTGCTCGCATGAAGAAAAAATTTCCTCTCCAAATTCGCTCCATTCATTAAAATCACAATTGAACCAACAACCATCTATTTTTGTGACTACCTGGATCTACCAATTGGTGTTTAAGTATTGAAACCAAACCATATGGATTATAATTTATATTTGAATAAACATGAAGAGGTGAATGTAAGAAGTGAGCATAATTTCAAATAGGCGACATGTCATATTAAACCGCATATTAACACTCTAAATAAGTCAGGAGCCAGACAAAAAAAATATAATTCTTTAGGCTAAATTGTTTCAATTATTTCAAGGCTATAGCCTACAAATAAATAAATTGTGCATTTGCAAGTGCGACACAATAGGCTGGTAGGGACATAATGCGCTCAGCATTTAAACACTTAGTTGTATTAAATCATTCTCTAAATGCGCATATATGCTGTGACTTACTTAGAATTAAATACAAATTAAACTAAAAATGACTTATTAGTGCCTTTGAATGAATTTGTAGAAACAAGTTTGGCCAGTCTGTGGCATCAGGCTCATGTGATGGTGCCTGGAGAGTCGGCCAGCAGAGGAGAGTATCCTCTTCACACTTGCAGAGCCACTGGGGATGCTAAACACCCTTTTGGCCACTCTTGCCAGGCTGGGCAGAGATGCAGAGTTGTTTTATTTTTCTTAGGTATTCTTTAGGTATTTTTCTAAAGGTTTTTAGGCAAAATAACATAGTCAAAACGGAAAGCTCCTTGAACATGGGAAAATGCCAGGCCTATTGGGCAAAATCAATTATGGCTTATTGTATGGATAATAGAACAAAAATTTGCAAAACGTTTAAGAGATCAGATTTTTTGTTTATAAATACTTTGCTACCATGACACACTTAGTTATCTACCCACCTCGTTCCTTTCTTTTAGCATGTGCACATAGTATGTAGACCCTCATCAAATCAAATCAAATGTATTTATATAGACCTTCTTACATCAGCTGATATCTCAATGTGCTGTACAGAAACCCAGCCTAAAACTGCAAACAGAAAGCAATGCAGGTGTAGAAGCACGGTGGCTAGGAAAAACTCCCTAGAAAGGCCAAAACATAGGAAGAAACCTAGAGAGGAACCAGGCTATGTGGGGTGGCCAGTTCTCTTCTGGCTGTGCCGGGTGGAGATTATAACAGAACATGGCCAAGATGTTCCAATGTTCATAAATGACCAGCATGGTCAAATAATAATAATCACAGTGGTTGTCGAGGGTGCAGCAAGTCAGCACCTCAGGAGTAAATGTCAGTTGGCTTTTCATAGCCGATCATTAAGAGTATCTCTACCGCTCCTACTGTCTCTAGAAAGTTGGACTGGGACAGCAGGTCTGGGACAGGTAGCACATCCGGTGAACAGGTCAGGGTTCCATAGCCGCAGGCAGAACAGTTGAAACTGGAGCAGCAGCACGGCCAGGTGGACTGGGGACAGCAAGGAGTCATCATGCCAGGTAGTCCTGAGGCATGGTCCTAGGGCTCAGGTCCTCCGAGAGAAAGAAAGAAAGAGAGAACGAAAGAATTAGAGAGAGCATACTTAAATTCACACAGGACACCGGATAAGACAGGAGAAGTACTCCAGATATAACAAACTGACCCTAGCCCCCCGACACATAAACTACTGCAGCATAAATACTGGAATCTGAGACAGGAGGGCCCCATTCGATGATACCCCCAGACAGGGCCAAAGATGAAGGATATAACCCCACCCACTTTGCCAAAGCACAGCCCCCACACCACTAGAGGGATATCTTCAACCACCAACTTACCATCCTGAGACAAGGCCGAGTATAGCCCACAAAGATCTCCGCCACGGCATAACCCAAGGGGGGGCGCCAACCCAGACAGGTAGATCACATCAGTGACTCAACCCACTCAAGTGACGCACCCCTCCTAGGGACGGCATGAAAGTGCACCAGTAAGCCAGTGACTCAGCCACTGTAATAGGGTTGGAGGCAGTGAACCCCAGTGGAGGGAGGGGAACCGGCCAGGCAGAGACAGCAAGGGCGGTTCGTTGCTCCAGAGCCTTTCCGTTCACCTTCACACTCCTGGGCCAGACTACACTCAATCATATGACCCACTGAAGGGATGAGTCTTCAGTAAAGACTTAAAGGTTGAGACCGAGTCTGCGTCTCTCACATGGGTAGGCAGACCATTCCATAAAAATGGGGCTCTATAGGAGAATGCCCTGCCTCCAGCTGTTTGCTTAGAAATTCTAGGGACAATTAGGAGGCCTGCGTCTTGTGACCGTAGCGTACGTGTAGGTATGTACGGCAGGACCAAATCAGAGAGATAGATAGGAGCAAGCCCATGTAATGCTTTGTAGGTTAGCAGTAAAACCTTGAAATCAGCCCTTGCTTTGACAGGAAGCCAGTGTAGAGAGGCTAGCACTGGAGTAATATGATCAAATTTTTTGGTTCTAGTCAGGATTCTAGCAGCCGTATTTAGCACTAACTGAAGTTTATTTAGTGCTTTATCAGGGTAGCCGGATTGTAAAGCATTGCAGT
The DNA here is from genome assembly GCF_057628025.1 of Oncorhynchus mykiss. Classification (NCBI taxonomy): domain Eukaryota; kingdom Metazoa; phylum Chordata; class Actinopteri; order Salmoniformes; family Salmonidae; genus Oncorhynchus; species Oncorhynchus mykiss. The sequence goes on along the minus strand of NC_143043.1, from coordinate 9,793,333 downwards.
AGTCCAACCTAGAAGTAACAAAAGCATGGATTAATTTTTCTGCATCATTTTTGGACAGAAAGTTACGTAGATGGAAAAAGCTGTCCTTGAAACAGTCTTGATATGTTCGTCAAAAGAGAGATTAGGGTCCAGAGTAACGCCGAGGTCCTTCACAGTTTTATTTGAGACAACTGTACAACCATCAAGAATAATTGTCAGATTCAACAGAAGATCTCTTTGTTTCTTGGGAACTAAAACAAGCATCTCTGTTTTGTCCGAGTTTAAAAGTAGAAAGTTTGCAGCCATCCACTTCCTTATGTCTGAAACACAGGCTTCTAGCGAGGGCAATTCTGGGGCTTCACCATGTTTCATTGAAATGTACAGCTGTGTGTCATCCGCATAGCAGTGAAAGTTAACGAATGACATCAAAAAACAGTCTTTTTTTTTTAGATAAGTGTCTATTCAGATTCCACAATGATTCTTTAGTTGTGGACACTAAATCACCACACTCCCTCTCTTGCTCTTGGTCCTCATCTTTGTAAGTCACCTTGATTTAGCAACTGGGTGTTTAATCAATTTCTTTATGAAAATATTTAGTGAACTCCATGACAGTAGCTAAAGCAAGGAGCTATAGCAGCACACAAATAGACTACAAATGCATGCTGGGTCGGGCATGCCCTGAGCTCATGAAGTGTGAGCGCTACTCAAGTGAAATTGGAGCTCGACGAGAAGGCCAAAGCTCCCTGCTCCGTTCCAGCTCCGCTCACATACTCTGGCATCGACTAATGGGGATCCTAATAAATTAAACACACAGAGGTAACCATCCAGCAAACACACAGTGAATACACAGCATAAACACCAGAACCATGGCCCAGTTTCCTAGTGTTGGACTAATAACCTTTTTCCCAGTCAAGATATGCATGTTATTTTCTAACAATGTACTATATCCATCTGTGTGAAGGCCATTGAGGGCTTTGCTCTGATGGTAAAGAGAACAGCTCAGATCCTGCAGTCGTTTGGGACAGAGCTAGCAGAGACCGAACTACCCAATGACATCCAGGCTACCAGCAACCTACTGGGGACACACATCAACAAGAAAAGCAAGATGAAGGTACAGAGCAGGCACACACACGCACGCACACACACACGCACACACGCACACACGCACACATGCGCACGCACACACACACGCACACACGCACACACATACACACGCACACACACACACACATGCACACGCACACATACACACACACACATGCACACGCGCGCATATACACACACACACACACACACACACACACACCTCCAGAAAGATGAATACACAAAATAACATGATGGGTTAAATCTAAGTAAATCATTGTCTTGTCCCACACCACTGATATCAGAGTGCTGGTGTTGGCGTGTGTATTTGATTCCCCTGATGTGTTTGCGTCTCCAGGAGGATCTGCTGGTGGCTTTAGGACAGGGCAGCAGACTGTTGGAGAGTATTAATGAGCCAGTGGTGAGAGACCCAGACCACAACATGAACCAGGACGAACTGGAGAACCTGGCCACCGTACAGAGGTTAGAACATACACTGGGAACCTTGAACATAAGGGTTAGAAGACACACTGGGAAACTTGAACATAAGGGTTAGAACACACACTGGGAACCTAGAACACTGGGGTTAGAATACACACTGGGAACCTAGAACACTGGGCTTAGGACACACACTGGGAACCTAGAACACTGGGGTTAGAATACACACTGGGAACCTAGAACACTGGGGTTAGAACACACACTGAGAACCTAGAACACTGAGGTAGAACACCCACTGGGAACCTAGAACACTGAGGTAGAACACCCACTGGGAACCTAGAACATTAGGTTTAGAACACACTCAGGACACCTAGAACACTTGGTTCATAGATGCACAGGAAATATAGAACACTGGAGGACTTGATGAATGCAAGAGGTGAGAACACATAACAGCTTTTGCTCCTCACCATGATAAGGACTGGCAGTGCTTGGTCCTCTGAGGTCAGAAGGAATATTTTGGAGAACACTGGTGACAGAGAAGACAAAACAGGCTGGCATCTTTCACATTCAACTCAGTAGAGTGTGCAAAAGACACAGAGGAATAGCAGAAAATGTCTCATGTCTCCTATTTTCTAATCTTCTCTCCCTCTTTATCTCAATCTTTCCCTTTCCATTCGACCCATCTCTCTCTTTCACCCCCTCTGCTCCTCTGCTCCATCTCTCCCTCTCTCTTACCCTTTCACCATCTTTCCCTCCCCATCTCTCTCCTCCCCTCTCCTCTACCCATCTTCTCTCCTCTCCCTCCACCCCCTCTCCTCTTCCTCCACCCCCTCTCCTCTCCCTCTATCCCTCTCTCCCTCTCCTCAATCAGACTGCTTTCCCAGTTGAATGAGACAGAACGGGCATTTGATGAGTTCTGGGAGAGACATAAGACCAAGCTGGAGCAATGTCTGCTACTCCGTCACTTTGAACACAACTACAGAGAGGTGAGTGGGACATCACATGACTACACACACCTGACTTCTGTACACCATGGGTAACATACACTAGTTACAGTACCTGAGAGCAATACGCCAGAGAGCAACATACACCTTACAAACTAAGTAGATCTCTGAAGCAATTACACCCCTGATCCTGGTACACCTATGGGGCATTGACACGGCCACCTGTGTGTGTGTGTGTGCATGTCACACCTGATCTTTGTACACCATGTCTGTGTGTGCATGTACAACCAGATCTGAGTATACGTTGTGTGTATGTCATACCAAATGTCATTACATTGGTCTGTATGTGTCCAACCTGTGTGTGTTCTAACTGCTGTGCTACTGTTCCAGGTGAGGTGTCTGCTGGACCAGGTGGCAGAGAGATTGACAGCTTTCTCGGAGGTGGGGATAAGCCCCGCCCACGCTGATCACATCTTCCGCGAGCTGAGCAGCCACGAGGAGAGAGTCTGTGTAAGTAAACAAACACACTGATAGACATGTATTATCCAGAGTACGTATAGAAATCAATAATGTTGCATCTCTCTTTTATCTTTCCATCTCTCTCTCTCCCTTGTACCCCATTCTCTTCCTTTCTCTCTCTCTCCCCCTTTCCCTCTGTAGGAGGTACTGGACCGAGCCCAGGCTCTGGCCCGTGAGGGTGACGAGTTGATTCAGAACACCCACTATGCTGAGGACTCCATCCAGCCCAAATGCATTGAGCTCCGAGCCGTGAACGAGGAACTGAGCACTTACCTGAGAGCAAAGAAAGACCACTTACTCAGAGCTATAGAGCTGCACCACAGCCTGGAGAGGGTGAGAGGGACATAAACACACACACATACAACTACCATTCAAATTTCCTTTTTTTTTAAACATGATTTTTTTCTTAACCAGTAAAATAACATCAAATTGATCAGAAATACAGTGTAGACATGGTTAATGTTGTAAATTACTATTATAGCTGGAAACAGCTGATTTTTTTTTATGGAATATCTACATAGGCGTACTGAGGCCCATTATCAGCAACCATCACTCCTGTGTTCCAATGGCACGTTGTGTTAGCTAATCCAAGTTTATAATTTAAAAATGCAAATTGATCATTAGAAAACCCTTTTGCAATTATGTTAGCACAGCTGAAAACTGTTGTCCTGATTAAAGAAGCAATAAAACTAGCCTTCTTTAGACTTGTTGAGCATCTGGAGCATCAGCATTTATGGGTTTGATTGCAGGCTCAAAATGGCCAGAAACAAAGAACTTTCTTCCGAAACTCGTCAGTCTATTCTTGTTCTGAGAAATTAAGGCTATTCCCATGCGAGAAATTGCCAGGAAACTGAAGATCTCTTACAACACTGTGTACTGCTCCCTTCACAGAACAGCACAAACTGGCTCTAACCAGAATAGACAGAGGAGTGGGAGGCCCCGGTGCACAACTGAGCAAAAGGACAAGTACATTAGAGTGTCTAGTTTGAGAAACAGACTCCTCACAAGTCCTCAACTAGCAGCTTCATTAAATAGTACCCGCAAAACACAAGTCTCAACAGTGAAGAGGCGACTCCGCAATGCTGGCCTTCTAGGCAGAGTTGCAAAGAAAAAGCAATATCTCAAACTGGCCAATAAAAGATTAAGATGGGCAAAAAAACACACACTGGACAGAGGAACTCTTCCTAGAGCACCAGAATCCCGGAGTCACATCTTCAGTGTTGACGTTGAGACTGGTGTTTTGTGGGTACTTTTTAATGAAGCTGCCCGTTGAGGACTTGTGAGGCGTCTGTTTCTCAAACTAGACACTTTAATGTACTTGTCCTTTTGCTCAGTTGTGCAACGGGGCCTCCCAATCCTCTTTCAATTCTGGTTAGAGCCAGTTTGCGCTGTTCTGTGAAGGGAGTAGTACACAGCGTTGTACGAGATCTTCAGTTTCTTGGCAATTCCTTGCATGGAATAGCCTTAATTTCTCAGAACAAGAAAAGACTGACCAGTTTCATTAGAAAATTGTTTGTTTCTAGCCATTTTGAGCCTGTAATCGATCCCACAAATGCAGATACTCCAGATGCTCAACTAGTCTAAAGAAGGCCAGTTTTATTGCGTCTTTAATCAGAACAGTTTTCAGCTGTGCTAACATGATTGCAAAAAGGGTTTTCTAATGATCAATTAGCCTTCTAAAATGATAAACTTGGATTAGCTAACACAACGTGCCATTGGAACACATGGTTGCTGATAATGGGCCTCTGTACGCCTATGTAGATATTCCATTAAAAATCAGCCGTTTCCAGCTGCGACTCACATTAACGATGTCTACACTGTGTTTCTGATCAATTTTATCAATTTTATTTTAATGGACAGAACATTTGCTATTCTTTCAAAAACAAGGAGATGTCTAAGTGACCCGGAACTTTTGAACGGTAGTGTATATATATACACACATACACACAAAGTTTTAAAAAAAGTAAATCAAATGCATGTAGAAACACACACACACACACACCGCCCCATAAACCCCTAAAAACACACACTCAACCCCCCTCTCTCCCAGGCTGCTAAGTGGTGTGATGATGGCATCTACCTGCTGGCCTCTCAGCCCGTGGACAAGTGTCAGTCACATGACGGGGCGGAGTCAGCGCTGCAGGAGATTGAGCGTTACCTGGATACAGCAGGACAGAACAAACTGACTGATCCTAGTGCCATCTGCAGGGACTACGAAACAGTGCTCAACCTGGAGTTCAGAGTAAGGGGATCCAATTTTATGACTCGGACATGCACTCAGACCTGGATTCGTGTCATTAAAATGTCATCATAATGTGATCAATTAAATGTAAAGAAAAGATGACACAGCAAACAAACAGCTATCAAAAACTTAGGGTTCCAGGGTGTAATTCTGCTCCCTGCTCCTCTTCCTCTCCTCCTCTCTCATCCTTCTCTCCTCTCCTCCTCTCTCATCCTTCTCTCCTCTCCTCCTCTCTCATCCTTCTCTCCTCTCCTCCCTCAGGACCAAGTGGAGAAGGTGTTCCAGAAGCAGGTGTCCATGCAGGAGATGTTTGAGAAGAGGAGGGTCAGTCTGAAGAAGCTGGCAGCCAAACACACCAGGCCAGTCCAGCCTGTGGCCCCAAGGCCTGAAGCCATCAAGTCCCCACTGTCCTCGCCAGGTGAGTCCTTATATACCACCTGTCCTGAAGTATTACCAGTCCTTATGTACCATTATGTCCTTGTATACACATCATCAGCACCCTGTCATCACACATATAGGGTCCTGTCATAGGGTTAATGTTATTTTAACTAGATCGGTCAATGTATATTTAGATATGTGTATCGTGTTAATATCCCACCTCAGCTCCTCCACTCTCTCATTCTCTCCCCCATAGCAAAGAGAGTGCTGGAGAAGAGCTGCTCAGAGGGAGACTCTGTGAACAGGGTCAGCTGTAGAAAAGTAAGTGGAGGTCCCTCTTGTATTTTACTGTGGGGTAGAAATGATCATACCTGCAGTATGCATGTCAAATAAGACACTAGCTCCAGTAGTTTCAGCAGACACTCATCCTGTGGTGTGTTCTCAGGTGGAGGGCCAGCTACAGAGCAACAGAAGTGCCTCTATGTCAGAGGAGGATGAGAACCTGGCCATCCTCAGAAAGTAAGTTTGGTCCGTGTTTTGTCCGTTGTTATATCTGACTGCATATCTGTGAGTCTGTGGTGTTTCTCTGACTTCTGTGTGTAGCGTTTCACCCATAGAGATTAATAATGATTATCCTCTGGTGTCTGTATCATGTAAGCCTGAACTGTCTACATTATGTCTGACTGTGCTCTCTCTATGGAGACATGTAATGAATGAGCTGCTGGAGACAGAGAGGGCATACGTGGAGGAACTGCTCTGTGTTCTACAGGTGTGTATCTCTATCCCTCTCCCCTGGACCATCTGAAACCTCTCACACATGCGTATCGGTCTTAACTGTGTTCGTCCTATTGGGTGTTTCAGGGCTATGCCTCAGAGATGGACAACCCAGCCATGGCCAGTCTCATGCCCATTCCTCTGCAAAACAAGAAAGATGTGCTGTTTGGCAACATGCCAGAGATCTACCACTTCCACAAGAGGTAAATGAGCACCCCCTAGCGGTTATTAATGGTGCTTACACAGTGATAGGACTTCCCAGGCATTGTACTGACTAATTGATCATATCTTTCTCTCTGCATCACTCTTCTTTATGATCTTCCAGGACCTTTCTGAGGGAGTTGGAAGAGTACGAAGACTGCCCGGAACTTGTGGGTCGGTGTTTTCTGGAGAGGGTGAGTGTTTGGAGATTGAACTGGAATATGTTGTGTCTAAATCACTACTCTGATTGTAGTGAAGTGTTTGTGATGCAGGGGTATTTCTCTCTTTTCTTTATTCTCTCTCTCTATCTCATAGATGACAGACCTGCAGATCTATGAGAAGTATTGTCAGAATAAACCTCGCTCTGAGAGCTTGTGGAGACAGTGCTCCGACTGCTCCTTCTTCCAGGTACACACCATATACACACCTCTCCTAAGGTACACACCATATACACACCTCCCCTAAGGTACACACCATATACACACCTCTCCTAAGGTACACACCATATACACACCTCTCCTAAGGTACACACCATATACACACCTCCCCTAAGGTACACACCATATACACACCTGCCCTAAGGTACACACCATATACACACCTCTCCTAAGGTACACACCATATACACACCTCTCCTAAGGTACACACCCAACAGCTTCAGGCTTAAGTGGTTGTTATCCCCTACTAATGTATTCTCCCTGTTCTGGTCTGGAACAGGAGTGTCAGAAGAAGCTGGAACATAAACTGGGCTTGGACTCCTATCTCCTGAAACCGGTCCAGAGGATCACCAAATACCAGCTCCTGTTGAAGGTAGGACCAGTATATACGTTGTCTCGTGATTCACAAGAGCATTCTGGTCCACTCCTTTATTTTCATAATGTCTCATTGCTGATCAACACATCTCAATATGTGCATGTGTGTGTTGTAGGAGCTGCTGAAGTACAGTAAGGGCTGTGAGGGGTCAGAAGACCTGCAGGAGGCGCTCACCTCCATCCTGGGCATCCTGAAGGCTGTCAACGACTCCATGCACCTCATCGCTATCACTGGATACGATGTGAGTTCATCATCGATCAACTTCACATTCCCTGAAATATATTGCATATTCCTTTCAATGGCGTCAACATCACATTATTTTAGAGATTGTGTCAACATGTCAAAATGACATAAGGCTGCAGGCTTCTGATGAGACATGAACTTTCTCCGGACCTGTGACCCTTCTTCTGATAGGGTAACATGGGCGACCTGGGACGGCTGCTGATGCAGGGGTCATTCAGTGTGTGGACAGAACACAAGAAAGGTCATGCCAAGGTCAAGGACCTGGCCCGCTTTAAGCCCATGCAGAGACACCTGTTCCTGCATGAGAAGGCCCTGCTCTTCTGTAAGAGACGGGAGGAGAACGGGGAGGGCTACGAGAAAGCCCCCTCCTACAGCTTCAAACAGTCCCTCAACGTGAGTCTGTCTGTCTGTCCATATGTCTGCCTGCCTGCCCGTGTGTCTGTCTGTCTGTAGTAGGTCTAACAGTGTTTAATATTACAAGTGAGTTAAAATTGAGCTTCCAAAATGTATGCCCTCTATCAGATGAGTGCTGTGGGCATCACTGAGAACGCCAAAGGTGACAACAAGAAGTTTGAGGTCTGGTGCAACTCACGGGAGGAGGTGTACATCGTTCAGGTGAGTGGTTTTGCCCAAACAACAGCTACAGACTACATGTCTAAAGTTTATTTTACAATGATACAGAAATCACATCAGACTCTATTTAGATAAAACAAAACTGAGAAGTTTCACCATTGTATTTCAGGCCCCAACGTCTGAGGTAAAAACAACGTGGGTGAAGGAGATCCGGAAGGTTCTGACAACGCAGCTGGAAGCCTACAGAGGTAGGCAGGGTATCTGTCTGTGGCAGACCTGATGTCAAATAGTATTAGTTGTATTTCTAATACTTTGAGTGTATTGTAATTACATTGAGTATTACATTCACTGGTCATGATGTAGTGGGACTGTAGTTGATCTCCCTGCGTGTCTTCCAGAAGCCAGTCAACAGAGGCCGTCAGACGGACTGTTCCAGTTCCCCTCTGGTGCTGGAGCACCTGTCAGCCTCAGGTCAGTCATCTGACCCATACTGACCTATTAGAGAGTCAGAGCCTCTCATTCACAAATGAGAAGTAATCAAAGACCCCCCTTGAATGTTATGCACTGTATATTACATGGAATAATGGGGTCTGTTTAGGGGGATGTAAGAGAAGGTTCAGGCAGAAATGTATCATGTAGAACAGATATGATTGTCTGTCTGATAGAATATGTAATCGTGTCCGCTCAATTCATTCTGTTTCTATCGGCAATGTTCAGAAACCTGAATACAACATGTTGTCTTATCAAAGTCAAATCTAATTTGTATTTGTCACATGCGCCAAATAAAACGAGTGTAGACCTTACCGTGAAATGCTTACTAACAAGCCCTTAACCAACAATGCAGTTCAAGAAATAGACTTAAGAAAATATTATGAATAAAGTTCAATTTAAAAAAATATACATACATACAAATATATATATATTTTTTTATTTCATAATATATATACAGTGCCGTGCGAAAGTATTCGGCCCCCTTGAACTTTGCGACCTTTTGCCACATTTCAGGCTTCAAACATAAAGATATAAAACTGTATTTTTTTGTGAAGAATCAACAACAAGTGGGACACAATCATGAAGTGGAACGACATTTATTGGATATTTAAAACTTTTTTAACAAATCAAAAACTGAAAAATTGGGCTTGCAAAATTATTCAGCCCCCTTAAGTTAATACTTTGTAGCGCCACCTTTTGCTGCGATTACAGCTGTAAGTCGCTTTGGGTATGTCTCTATCAGTTTTGCACATCGAGAGACTGAAATTTTTTCCCATTCCTCCTTGCAAAACAGCTCGAGCTCAGTGAGGTTGGATGGAGAACATTTGTGAACAGCAGTTTTCAGTTCTTTCCACAGATTCTCGATTGGATTCAGGTCTGGACTTTGACTTGGCCATTCTAACACCTGGATATGTTTATTTTTGAACCATTCCATTGTAGATTTTGCTTTATGTTTTGGATCATTGTCTTGTTGGAAGACAAATCTCCGTCCCAGTCTCAGGTCTTTTGCAGACTCCATCAGGTTTTCTTCCAGAATGGTCCTGTATTTGGCTCCATCCATCTTCCCATCAATTTTAACCATCTTCCCTGTCCCTGTTGAAGAAAAGCAGGCCCAAACCATGATGCTGCCACCACCATGTTTGACAGTGGGGATGGTGTGTTCAGCTGTGTTGCTTTTACGCCAAACATAACGTTTTGCATTGTTGCCAAAAAGTTCAATTTTGGTTTCATCTGACCAGAGCACCTTCTTCCACATGTTTGGTGTGTCTCCCAGGTGGCTTGTGGCAAACTTTAAACGACACTTTTTATGGATATCTTTAAGAAATGGCTTTCTTCTTGCCACTCTTCCATAAAGGCCAGATTTGTGCAATATACGACTGATTGTTGTCCTATGGACAGAGTCTCCCACCTCAGCTGTAGATCTCTGCAGTTCATCCAGAGTGATCATGGGCCTCTTGGCTGCATCTCTGATCAGTCTTCTTCTTGTATGAGCTGAAAGTTTAGAGGGACGGCCAGGTCTTGGTAGATTTGCAGTGGTCTGATACTCCTTCCATTTCAATATTATCGCTTGCACAGTGCTCCTTGGGATGTTTAAAGCTTGGGAAATCTTTTTGTATCCAAATCCGGCTTTAAACTTCTTCACAACAGTATCTCGGACCTGCCTGGTGTGTTCCTTGTTCTTCATGATGCTCTCTGCGCTTTTAACGGACCTCTGAGACTATCACAGTGCAGGTGCATTTATACGGAGACTTGTTTACACACAGGTGGATTGTATTTATCATCATTAGTCATTTAGGTCAACATTGGATCATTCAGAGATCCTCACTGAACTTCTGGAGAGAGTTTGCTGCACTGAAAGTAAAGGGGCTGAATAATTTAGCACGCCCAATTTTTCAGTTTTTGATTTGTTAAAAAAGTTTTAAATATCCAATAAATGTCGTTCCACTTCATGATTGTGTCCCACTTGTTGTTGATTCTTCACAAAAAAATACAGTTTTATATCTTTATGTTTGAAGCCTGAAATGTGGCAAAAGGTCGCAAAGTTCAAGGGGGCCGAATACTTTCGCAGGCACTGTATGTATGTATGTAATGAACAGTAACACAAGAAAATTACATAACAATAACGAGGCTATGTACAGGGGGTACCGGTACCGAGTCAATGTGCGGGGGGTACAGGTTAGTCGAGGTAATTTGTAAAGTGATTATGCATAGATAACAGAAAGTAGCAGCAGTGTAAACATGTGTTGCAGTGTGAGTTTCTGACAGACCTGTTTCATCCTCCTGTCTCCTCAGTCCATTTAGAAGAGGGGAGAGGAGCATGAAGGAGAAGAAGGGAGAACCCAGCAGCCCTGACGCTAACTCCTGCTCCTTCCCAAAGACCAAAGGTGAGCAGAGAGTGAGAGAGGGGAGGAGGATACTGCCTTATAACATAAAGAACGCTCAGACACCACCACCTTTCAACTGGGTCATATGCTATATTCAAAGCTATTTTTTACTCTCAACAGTATTTAATAGTTATCACTTTCCTAAAGCGTTTCTTGTTTCACCTAAACAACACTATGTTCTGACTTTTACTCTTAACTAAATGTTGCTTCTCTCTCTGTGATGAGATGACTAATCTTTCTCCTCTCTTCCCTCCGCTTGCCGATGTCGTCACTTCTCTTTCTATTTCTCATATCTTTCTCTCATCACTGCACTTTCCTTCTCTCCATCCCTTCCTTCTTTTATGCCTCCCACACCTCTCCCTGTCGCTCTCCTCTCTCTCATCCCACTCGCCTCTCCCTCCTTCCTTCTCTCCCCTGCTCCGCTCCTTCTCCTGGCCCAGAAGAAGCAGCGACCAGTCCTACCTCAGACAGAGCAGCTGTGGCTAAAAAGCGTTTTACCTTGCAGGGCTTCAGCAACTTCAACAAAGGTAACAGCCCTAGCTGGTCACCAGGGGTTGCCATAGTAATCATATACATTGTTACTATATGTCAGCACTGTAGCCTACTACTACTACTACAGGATAAAACATGGCATGCTTCCTTCCACAGACCTCTCGCCTCCTGACAATAAAAGCTTAACTTTACCCAGGATTCCCTTCTCTCCATCAGGTACCTGAAAATGTAGCTAAAGTGACCATAGATTAGAATCTAGAGAGGTAATTTAGTCCCATAGCTTAAGTCAGTGTTTCCCAACTCCAGTCCTCGGGTACCCCTACAGTACGGATTTTTATCGTAGACCCAGAGCACAGCTGATTCAACTTGTCAACTAATCATCAAGCCCTTGATGAGTTGAATGAGGTGTGTTTGTCCGGTGCTACAACGAGTACCGTTGGGGGTACTTGAGGACCAGAGTTGGGAAACGTTTGCTAAAGTGACGACCAATTAGAGTTGTACTGTAGCTGATAGTGAATAGACCACTTCAGGGACCCTGTATGTGTTTTTCACCCCTGTAGTCTGTCTGAGTAGCTGTAGGGTGACAATGTTCGTACAGAGAACAACACAGTTAGAACATACAGTTTGTGGTGCTCCTTTCAATGTCCTCTGCTCTCTTCATTCTTTGTCTGCGCTTACTTTAACTTCCACTTCCAAGATATATTACTACTGATATTTGTCTTATTTGAGGGTTTTGCTGCTCCTCTTCACTCTCTTCCTCTTCTTCTCTTTTATTCCTGTCTTCCTGTGATGGCTAGGATCTCCCACAAGCCCTGGCCATAAAACCAAACGTCATGAGATAAAGAGTGATCCTACTCCGTTCGGCTTTCAAGGTACGTCTTCCCATAATGACCCTAGTCACTGTATCTGTGGTCGACCACGGTCGCTGCATTCGATCATTTCATCCGTGGTTGGTCAGGGTGTATTGATTTACAGACAGCGGAGAAATGTGGTTCATCACGGAATGTATAATACGCTGTGTTGACTGACAGGCAACCGGAGTCACAGTTACCATGGTCGGTCATTCATTGTGGTTGAGCACGTTTGCCTGCGGTCAATCTCTTTGACCATGTTTCAATAGGGTCGTAATGTATCTTTCTCTCAGACCCAGGCCCTCACGCTCACCTCCACCTGGGCAGAGTCAGGTGGTTCAGCACCTCGAGTCTCTTACAGGCCAAGAGGAGAGGTACCGTACAGCACTCAACTGGACTGGACTGGTTTAGACTGGATTAAGATGTGTGGTGATCACAAAATGGCTGCCGAATTTCACTGAGAGATTTTCCCCTCTCACTCCCTGCACACTGTGTTCCCTTGCCTGAGTGTGTGGATACACATGACCACCTAAATGCTTATGTTGATATATTTATCAAAAAAACGTCACGCTCCTTATTGCTGAGTAATGTTGTGGTTCTGAATGGTCCACACGATTACTGTAGTTTCACTCCATTCGACTTGGTCCTGTTCCTTCTATTTGCGGTCCACCCTGTCACTGACCGTGTCTGGTCTAACAGAGGTTGCTGAAATGCCTACTCTCAATGTCTCCCGGTCCCCCTCCGTGTGTGTGTGTGTGTGTGTGTGTGTGTGTGCGCGCGACTGAGCGAGTGTGTGTTTCAGGCTACACAAGACACCAAATTCTTATGTACCCGTTCTCCCTCCTCTAGGATGGACCAAGGGCTCTCTCTCATTGGACGCCAATGAGGAGAATGATGGCTACTCTAGCCCTGAAGAGCCCCTGAACTCAGACCCCGAGGACGAGGAGGGAAAGAAACTAGTGAGTGTGTGTGTGTGTGTGTGAGGATACTTATCCACTCCAAGCTGGGATGTGGCTCCATGTAGAAACAGTTTTTAAAAATGGTTTACAATCATACATACAATCTAACACCATATCTTGACTGTGCACAGTGTGCAGGGAAGTACACAGTGGTGTCTGACTATGAGAAGGGAGAAGGCCAGGACCTGTCAGTCAAGAGTGGTGAAACGGTGCAGCTGATCAAGGAGGGAGATGAAGGACAGTGGTGAGAATATTACCTTGACACCCTTACACTTGATTGGTTTCACACTTTAACAGTCAGAATCTATTCCAGCACGGTCATATTCTATAGGGAAAACCATAGTGCAGGTCTCTCCAACCCTGTTCTTGGAGATCTACCCTCCCCTAGGTTAATGCTCCCAACGCCAGTTGTAACTGAATCAGGTCTGCTAGGTTAGTCAGAGTGAAAACCTACAAGACTGTAGCTCTCCAGTAACAAGGTTGGAGAGACCTGCCATAGTAAAACGTAATACAACATTTTGAAACAGAAAACAAAAATAAGCTATTCTTATCAGACAATTTGGGTAGCCCGTCCCTGTTGCAGTCCCTTTTTTCTGTGCCTTATGAATATGACCCACTATTCAAATCTGAGCAGTGTTGAGTTGGGGCTAGGTGGTGGTCAAGGGGTTGTGTGTGTTTCTGTAGGTTTGTGAAGAACTTGAAGACCAAGCAGGAGGGCTGGGTGGCTGCAGCCAACATTCTCACCCTGATTGGAGAGTCCAAGTCCTGCCAGTCTCTCACCAGCTCAGGTAAAACCCCCTCTCCATGTAGAAGTGTGTGTGTGTGTCTCTTCTTAACCATCTCCTCTAAACTCTGGTCTCCCTGTGTATGTCTGTGTATATTCCAGAGGGCAGTGGCTCAGGGAACCTCAGCACTTCATCCAGCTGCTGTGAGACTTACACCAGCTTCTCTGACATCAAGCCCTGAACCCTCCACCCTTCCCTGGCCCCATCAGGCCACCCCAGACCCTTTCTCTCCCGATCCCAACCCAACAGCACCAGCTGGTGGCTCCCCCAGCAAGACAGCACTTTCTCCCCCCACCCTAAACACAACTTCACCCACCTTACCCAGAGGCAAGCCCTTCTATTAGGATACTGGTCAGAAACTTCAAGAAGATGCCAACAATAGACTTCATCAGATATCATTGACTAGAGAATGGGCTCCAGCGCCCTTGTGTAGTTGAAGAGATGTAGTGTAGGTGGGCAGCAGCTACCCATAGACACTAATCTTAGGTCAGTTTGGCACTTTTGCATTTATCCTTCATAAAATTGTCACGGTTAGGATTGGGGATTACTACAGTATTAGTAGCACTATTAGTAGCACTAACAGACAAAATGCTATGGACAAGATGGAACCTGACATAACCCATAGAAATATAATACCATTTTGCTATGAATTCTAATTCAAGGTTAACCTAATCAGGTGTCACTGATATAGCCACCCCATCTGGCATAGAGTGGTGGATATGGATCTGGATGAGCCCTTTTTGTTGTACTGTAAGCCTATAAGTAAGTTACAATGCTGTTGGTCTGCATCATGGTCCCCTTGATTGTCTACAAATAGACAAGACTGTATTTTTGTTTTTATATAAAATTATTGTAAATAAGAAAGATTATGATTGAAAAGTATACCATGTGTAGCTTTTCAGATTGTTGCTCTAAGTTCTACCAGTCACCTCAACTGGTGGCCATATTAGTAACCAATATGACCTTTTGTAGGCCTGTGACTATCTTATTGCCTCTCGGAGAGTGAGGAGTTACTGTTTATTTGAAAACAGAGGGAAGGGAATGACTCGTTATGTACTTTGATAAAGATGTTATTCTATGTCTGTCTATCTCTACAATGTAATCTCTCTCTCTCCCTCCTTCTTGTTCTCATAGCCTACCCTGTCCTGCAGCATTCGTTTTGTATATGGTTCAGACAGAGCAGTCACAGTATCACTGTTTCCTCTGTGCTCGTCAAATGACTTTATTATGAGATCCCCTTTCCATCCATTTCACATGACTTTAGTCATTGCAGGTGTCTTCTCCATGTGTACTGTGAACTTTCCTAGTTTTGTGAATAACTCCGTGTATAGTCATAACTTATTTATTGTAAAGCAATCATATTTTTTTATGTAGATATTGTTTATTAACTCACTTTTCTTTATGAAATCGGAAATTCTCTATCAGTCAGCAGTTGTGAATCTGTTTTTTTTATATTAAAGGACTTGTGGTACATGTAATTCTCTCTGTGTGTGTGTGTGTGTATTTCCTGTATCGGGTTGGGTAGCCTAATAAAATCTTGTTTTGTTTGTAAATGTCATTTCAGACTTGCCTATGGGAGAAGCCTGCCTACAGTAGGGTGGCAGGTAGCCTAGTGGTTAGAGGGCCAGTAACCGAAAGGTTGCTAGATCAAATCCCCGAGCTGACAAGGTAAACATCTGTCGTTCTGCCCCTGAACAAGGCAGTTAACCCAGTGTTCCTAGGCCGTCATTGTAAATAAGAATTTGTTCTTAATTAAAAATGAAAAGCTCTCAGTTCTTTGCTATAGTGCAGCTAGCCAGCAGATCCAACACAATACAATTGCACTAGGGTCAGACAGGCTTCCTGTAAGACATGCAGAGCAATCTCTGAAAACATAAGAAGAAATGCGTTGTACTCCAAATTGTCCCATTATCCCAACTGTTACACCAAGAAGATCTCTGTGTAACAGTCAATTTATTGAGGCATTTCTCATCCCTGGACTAGTTTGGGCTAACCCTGTCTTAACCTACACAAAGTCTGTCTGACTCTAGTCATAGATCCGCAGCTGTAGCCTAAGCAAGCGGATGGATTTGCTGGCTAAATTTCAGTCTGCCTATACCCAACTAGCTAGCACAGGTTGTGCACAGACAGTGACATCAACTAGGCCTACCCAAAGCAACAACCTCTATACCCGCACAACCAGAAATAAGATAGAGAAAAAAATGGAAAGCAAAAAGCATACCACGGAAAATCAGAATTTGACCCAAAAAAATCAAAGTAGGGAGCTCAGAATCGTGAAAAACCGGGCAAATGTCAAATCAAATGTATTGAATCATTTTGGAGTAATCGTTAACGCTGACAAACAACTTGTGGATGGATTCGCAGCATGCAAAAAAGTGCAAGCGGGTGTTGTCCTATGACAGTCAAAGAACTGGAACTTCCAGCTTGAAAAAACACATTGGGAGATGCACGGTAAGACGGATATTGATTGACTGCCCAGTTGCCGACTGTAGTGCAGAACAAGGAGCCCAGTACCCTATGAAAGACAAGGATAGTTCACTCGGGTCAGGATGCGATTCGGGTTGGGGTAGCACTCTTTCCTAATGGCGGTTTGCAGTCGGGTCCCGATAGATCCGTTTGTGGAGAATTATGCAAAAATTGACTCTGGCGTGTGGCAGACATAGTGTTTATGTACATGTGAGACTTAAAATACGTGGGCTATTGTGAAGTGAAATAGTTTATTTTATAGTCACATTGTGCATTTGTAAACTGTCTGCTATGTGGAGTGGTGAAGACTTTCGTCTTTAATCGTCGCGCATGCGCAAGTAAATAGTCTAGATTCCAGACTGCTAGCTAGATACAGTACGTTCAGGCGAAGTAGCGCAAAATATCATTATATTAGCTAATTACATAGTGAGAGGCTGTAGTTGCGAGATATGGAAAGTAGAAGCAGAGACCGTAAAAAAAGTCACACCTGGAAATATTTCAATGAAATTTCGTCCGAAAGTGTGACATGTAAGCTGTGTGCGGCTGTTCTGAAGCGGACGAGTGGGAGCACAACATCCATGTTAAACCATTTAGAAAGGATCCATCATCTGTCGTTAAGACATATCAAAACTCAGCGAGAGTTGATGGCTGCCGTTAGAGGTAAGACTCCTGTAAGTGTTTTATTTAACTCTTAGCCGACTACCAAAGCAAATTCGTGTAAAAGTGTGATATCTGGACTGGTCCCCCCTCTGCAAGTTTCTCGGGTAGCTCAGCTTGTACCATATGTATTCTTCACAAGGTTGCCATTTCAACGTGTGCCTCATTTGTTTTAACCCCAAATGTAGTTAATACAGTAAATTGCCTATATTTTGTCAGAGCAGAGGATCGCTGACAACTCTTTTGGCGAGGAACCAGGCTACTCTGCTGGTCTGGTCAGTTGTAAGATTATCTGGTGTGGTTGTCCATTGGTTCCATTCATTCACAAAATGTCAACACCAATTTCACGCAGCGTTGGTTCAGCTGTGTAGCGCAGCTTCGACAGAATAGAAGCTTCTCAGGCTAAATGTAAACACTGCGACCGGAATATCAGATGTAAAGGACGTTGCACCAGTGGTATGAAAAGGCATTGAGTCTCGGCATCAGGTAAACTTGACCTCCGAAACGGCTCTAGTTAGTTAGGCTACATGTATTTACGATTGAATGCGCACATTTAGCTAAACCGACTCGTGGATTTCCGTTTATTATGCTAACCGGAAAATGCTGTTTTGGTTAGCAGTTATGTACATTTTGAATTAAATGTCTTGTCTCAAATAGCCGCCTGTCCCTTTTTGATAGCCAGGCATCGGCACACATTTCAGCAAATAAACGCCTGTTTCAAATAAACGCTCCATCTAAATTAATTGTTTACGAGGTTACCATGTGATGTGATATACTTTTTTTTTTTAATCTGTCATGTTGCTTGCCATGGCGCCACCAAGAAGAAAATACGACATCAAATTCAAGCTAGCAGTGATTAAATTCACAGAGCAAAATTCGGGCGAGGCAACAGCCAGGCATTTTGGAATTGATCCAAAACGAGTGAGAGAATGGCGAAGTCAAAAAGTCCAACTTCAACGTTTGTCTGAGGTGGATCAGAAGAGGGCGAGACTGCAAGGTGGGGGGAGGAAAAAGGTTAGCGAGTAGCTGGATGGAGGCCAGTCTTTGCAAGTCTGAGGCGTATTCATTATGCCAATTCTGTTGCAAAACGGAAGCAAACGGAACGAAACCGGGCGGGACCTGCTGGATTTTGTCCAATAGAAACTCTCGTTTTAGTTCCAACAAAGGTTCCGTTTAGCAACTGCTGGACTAATGATTACACCCCTGATCTGAGACGGATTCATGTTTATACTGGTCACAACAGTGTGATAGTCTTTAAAACATGTATTGATCAATATGTGTACATTAAGGAAATAGACACTTGGCTCCACTAGAGGCCACTCTCTAATAAGCGCCGGTTGTGCTTTATCGGTTGATGTTCTGGGGTGCATTCATTAGTCGCAGACCATTGCAAAACGTTTCGCAACGAAACCCGTTCAGCGTTAACTCTAGGAAGCAAACGTAAGGAAACGTGAAGTGATCTACCTTAAATAGTTTTTCCTTGCAAAGTGTTTTCCTTTTGAAGTAAATGGTTTTCGTTGCGAAACGTAACAGGCCAACACGCCTTTGATGAAACCGTGCGATGAAATAAAACGTTTTTATTAGCAGTATTATCAGAAACGCCCACCAGGGTAAAGTAGAGGGCTGTTATTATTATCCACTACATGTTATTTTGTCCATCGAATATTAATACTGTTAATGACAGTATATAAAACTACCAAACAAATAGACTACTACAGGGACAACATGTAAAATGTAAAGATTTAATTAAAAAATAAAAAATAGCAGCTCTACCACTTGTTTTGGTATACATCTGGTGGAGAAAATATTATGTCCTGCATAAATTCACAAGGTTAATGGAAATTGCACATCTTATTGAAATGTGACATATCATGTTTTTTTGAATGGTTTTGTGGTATGAATTGTTTTTCTTCAGACATTAAAGTTAAAAAGAGAAGCTGCAATAAAGGCAGAGAAGACCATGTCTAAGAGCACATACGAAGAAGAGGAAGATGAGGAGGAGGATGAGCATCTCCCCAAGACTGAGATGTCAAAGTGGGTATCATGTATATTGGAAGATAACATTGGTAACACTTTTATATAGGCCCACTGTAGGGCTGGGCAATATGAAGATATATATTGTGTGACGATAGAGCATAATAGGAAGCTATTTACTTTTTTCTATCGTTGATTTCATTGTCGCAAATCACACTGCAATATTTTTTGTCAATTGGGTGACGCTGTGTGGAAGGAAATTTGCAACACAAGCAAACATGCAGGAGAATGAACGTGGCATGGAGACACAGAGCTCGTACCTAAAAGAGGGGCTACTTCGGTCGCATGGATGTGGTTTGGGTATAAAAAGTCTGACACGGACCAGAAAACCGTCCTCTGCAAATTAAGCCGCAGGCCGGTCCTGACAACAGGCTCAAACACCACTCTTTTACCACCTACGCAAGAATCATGTGAAACAGTACAGAGAGAGTCTACGGATGAGACCCCAAAAAGTACAGTCGAGTGCTCAAAACAAACCCCCGACTCAAACGTTGCAAGAGGCTTTTGCCCGCGGCACACCATATGGCAAAGAATCACGGAGATTGAAGGAGAGAACAGCTGCCATTACAACTTACGTCTGCAAAGACATGGCCCCAATTTACATGGTCGAGAAACGGGGGTTTCGTGAGTTTGTGCTAATACTCGACCCAAGGTATCAAATGCAAATTGATATGTGACACGTATTAATGCCAAAAATAACGGCTTTAGAAGCTTATGATAGGCTAATTAACATATTTTGAGTCAATTGGAGGTGTACCTGTGGATGTATTTCAAGGCCTACCTTCAAACTCAGTGCCTCTTTGCTTGACATCATGGGAAAATCAAAAGAAATCAGTCAAGACCTCAGAATAGTTTTTTGTAGACCTCCACAAGTCTGGTTCATCCTTGGGAGCAATCTCCAAACGCCTGACGGTACCACGTTCATCTGTACAAACAATAGCACGCATTTATAAACACCATGGGACCATGTAGCCATCATACCGCTCAGGAAGGAGACGCGTTCTGTCTCCTAGAGATGAACGTACTTTGGTGCGAAAAGTGCAAATCATTCCCAGAACAACAGCAAAGGACCTTGTGAAGATGCTGGAGGAAACAAGTACAAAAGTATCTATATCCACAGTAAAACGAGTTCTATTTCGACATAACCTGAAAGGCCGCTCAGCAAGGAAGAAGCCACTGCTCCAAAACCGCCATAAAAAAGCAAGATTACGGTTTGCAACTGCGCATGGGGACAAAGATCGTACTTTTTGGAGAAATGTCCTCTGGTCTGATGAAACAAAAATAACTTTTTGTCCATAATGACCATCGTTATGTTTGGAGGAAAAGGGGGGAGGCTTGCAAGCCGAAGAACACTATCCCAACCGTGAAGAACGGGGGTGGCAGCATCGTGTTGTGGGGGTGCTTTGCTGCAGGAGGGACTGGTGCATTTGACAAAATACATGGCATCATAGGGCCTCCTGGGTGGCGCAGTGGTTAAGGGCGCTGTACTGCAGCGCCAGCTGTGCCACCAGAGACTCTGGGTTCGCGCCTAGGCTCTGTCGCAACCGGCCGCGACCTGGAGGTCCATGTGGGGATGCACAATTGGCCTAGCCTCGTCCGGGTTAGGGAGGGTTTGTCCGGTAGGGATATCTCATGTGTCTCATCGCGCACCAGCAACTCCTGTGGCGGGCCGGGCACAGTGCACAAGGTTGCCAGGTGCACAGTGTTTCCTTCCTCCGGGTTGGATGCGCGCTGTGTTACGAAGCAGTTACGAAGCAGTGCGGCTTGGTTGGGTGGTGTATCGGAGGACGCAAGACTTTCAACCTTCGTCTCTCCCGAGCCCGTAGCGATGAGACAAGATAGTAGCTACTAACAATTGGATACCACGAAATTGGGGAGAAAAAGGGGTAAAATTAAAAAAAAAATGATAATAAATAAATGGCATCATGAGGAAGGAAAATGTGGATATATTGAAGCAACATCTCAAGACATCAGTCAGGAAGTTGAAGCTTCGTCTCAAATGGGTCTTCCAAATGGACAATGACGCATACTTCCAAAGTTGTGGCAAAATGGCTTAAGGACAACAAAGTCAAGGTACTGGAGTGGTCATTTTAAATGAATTTGGCTAAAGTAAAAACTTCTGACTTCAACTGTAGGTTTAATTGTATACATTTGAATCTCTGAGTTTCTTCAACTGTACATTAGGCCTATAACTGCCTATAACTGCACATTTTAGGCCTATTATTTTGTTTGCAAGGTACTCATATTTATTATTTCTCTGTTGAACCTTTTTTAGATTTT
Source organism: Oncorhynchus mykiss (assembly GCF_057628025.1). Classification (NCBI taxonomy): domain Eukaryota; kingdom Metazoa; phylum Chordata; class Actinopteri; order Salmoniformes; family Salmonidae; genus Oncorhynchus; species Oncorhynchus mykiss. The sequence continues at coordinate 9,771,746 of NC_143043.1, read as the reverse complement.
ATTAATATTTTATTGCATACTTAAATTGAAAGTTTGCACAAAGGTTCTAAATAAACAGAGAAATAATAAATATGAGTAAGTACCTTTTATTTGAGTTTAATTCAAAATGTAATAAGAAATAGGCCTTTACATGTGGTCATTTTATATAAACTATTAATTGAATTTACAGAATGTGCTATATCGTGATGTGTATTGTTATCGGGATATGAGATTTTAGCCATATCGCCCAGCCCTAGCCCACTGTATTAGATAACCTTAGAGCCCAGAACCAAACTGTGTCTTATGACAGACTATAGGTCATATATGTCATATAAAAGTGTACTTTTTTTCCAGAAAATATGTCCAAGCCTTTGCAAGACTGTTCTTCAGTGTTCTAATGGTTTGTTAACATTGTATTTCTGTGTTTCTAACTTCCCCCAGGCAAGATCCCAATACTTCAGAGGTAGCCATGGCAGGTTGTTTTTGTTGTATCAGTTTCAATCCAAGATGTCCTGTATCGACTTATGTCAACTTTCAGATGGTCTCATAGGACGAACCCTGTGGTTATGTCACTCACAATATTCCTGTTTTTATGCTGTAGATGGGACTGCAGAGCAGTTTGAGTTTCAGTATGGACTGGAGGGAACAACATTTAAGAATGAGAATGGGGAGGTGAGTTGGCACTTAACGCAAATTAGTGATCGAATGAGCAGGCTGTTTTTTGCTGTCTCCTACCTCTTTCACTCTGTAGTTAGCGACAGTACCTTTGCTCTTTTCTTCTACTCAAAAGCCCTTTTCTCTGTGCAGTGTTCCAAGAGCCATCTGTCCATCATCAAAGTGGAACAACTGGACCCCATTCTCCCTGAACAAAACAGTATGTTTGTGTGCATGTCTATTATAACAGAAGAATAAAGGACCGTCATATTAGGAGGTGTGTTTGGACTGGGATAGGTCAACCTGTCTACATATCCAATGTGCACTTATCAGGAGTCAACTCAATTCTTTCCCCAGACTCCAGCTGTGGTTCTGGGTCACCTGGGGATCCTGGGCCTCCTGGCTCGTCTGGTTTTGGGTCCAGTATGAGTCCAGCTGCACAGTTCTTCAGGAAGTGCCACCAGGCAGGCTGCACACAGTTCATCTTCTCGGAGTTTGCCTCCCGCCTCAACACTATCACTGAGAGGATTTCATCCCAGCAGGCCAGCGAAGAAGGTGAGACAGAATAATACAATAGACTACTATTAAATACATTGGATGGGGACTGTAGTGTTGGCTCACTAAACCGGTGCATGCAATTATGAAGAGCATTTGCAAACAATGTTATTGAATTGGGACTGGAAAACTGTTTGCACTTTTTCAAAGTGCACTTGTCAACTGTACCGTTGTCCATTGTGAAACTGAGCTTGTAATATATATATATATATATATATATATAATTTTATTTTTTTTTACATTTTTGCCAGTATAGATATTAACAAAATATCCTGTGTCCACAGATTTCAACCTCACCCTGAAAGTGCTGGAGGCCTCTGGGATGCTGCCAGAGATCTTTGCAAAGAGAGACCAAGGTAAAGTATTTAAACATCCACATAAAGTGCAGAATACACTCTCTTTGTGGTGCGTGGAATAAAGTCACCATCAGTTAGTTCCTCGTATAGGAATTCTGGTTCGGAAGCATGAGTAACCTTGCCTGACACCAGAAGACCTACGTTAGCTCCCCGAGCTATAGCTCAGTGGGCTAACACAGTTATGTGGAATGCAGGAGACCCGTTGTGCTCTGATCGGTAACACCCGCATGCATTATGACCTCAGCACTGACCAGACACAGTGCCCAGAGAATAAATTTCACCCTAATGCCCTGTTTCTTTTCCTTTGTTCAGAAATGGAGAAGAGACTGAAGGATCTGCAGAGAGAGACTGAAGCGGTGAGGACTGCCAGGTCTGCCATGAGAGATGCCTGTGTCATGAGCTTCACCCCATCATGACGGATCACTGCTGAAGATAAAAGCGGTTTTATAAGAAGTAACTAGGGCCTGGAGTTTTCCCTGACCGGACTAGGAATGTATAGGACCGGAAGTTTTCCTGGTCCGATCATGTGGACAGGAAAAAACCTCACACCCCAGTTTTAGTAGAATGTAAATATTTAAAACCTTTTATATTTGCCATATTTTTCTACCTTTGTGTTCAAACATTTTAACTCTGATATTTGAAAACAGTTTGTTGTACCCTGGCTACTGAGATGGGCGATATATTATACTTGAAGTGAGCAATAGGCGATATAATCTTGTGACGTACATTGGTTTTGGGTTCCAAGGTTATTGGCGTTGTATTGATGTTAGGTGGTCTTTTGTGTCCATCTGTGCTATGTACTTTGTGCTTACTAACCCTTCGCAGGTTAAATATGTCCTTATACAGTATGCGTGAACCACTATGGTTACTGTAAGACACATTCATTTGGAATACGCTGTAATATAGCATACTCGAGGAAAGTTTAACGCATTAAACCTATGTAAATGAGTCATGTGATGACATTATTTCAGATCTGAAATGTCCTGTAAACAAACTTTTTCTATTGCAGTAATTTACTGTCACTGTCATGCTTATGGATGACAGTGGAATGGGAGGTGTATGTAGGCAGTAAACAAGGGACGGTATGAGATGGGGACATTTAAACAAATCCTAAATGCCATAATTCTTTGTTTATGGATTATTAAATAGGAATATCAGTTCACATCCAGAATTGACTGAATTGAAATGGTACATTAGTTTGACAGCAATTAGCCTAGTAGCAAATATTGTGGTTGTAGTACTAGTAGTGTATTACTTTGGTTGGCACAACGCCCTCTTACACCCAAGTATACTGAAACTAGCACCACACCCAGACTTGTCAGAGCACACCATGCAATAGCAATCAGTCGGTATAATCGAGAACTATCATCAAATCAACATTTCATATCGTGGTGTAGATTTACTGTATTGACAATGACATAACGCGAGATCACATTTGCAGCATGGCCGACAAGAGGACCTTCGTTGACCGAGGACGCAAAATGGCAATTAAGAAATAAATGAGCATTGCATTTGCAGCTCATAAATGAATTAAAACAATTAACCTAGTTTTAAATGTTAAGTTACCTCTGAACGAGCTCCGGCAACTCGTGTTCAGCTGGCTTGACTGACATTGCTAGCCCGCGGGCGCATTACAGCTGGATTTAATTGCCTCTTAATTTCTGGGTGTACTACAACGCTTGGATAGTTAACATAACAGATTAGCATAATTGGTTCAGATGATTTATTGGCCTCTACATGTATTTTTTACAAATCCAAAATCACTATTGCAGGCTGACCAACGGTTCCTGACCGAGGTAAAAACCAGTTTCAGGTTGGATATTCGCCTATAGTTGTCTTTTATGTCCACCAACAGCAGAGAGTGAGCTAGTGAGGTAGGCTGCAGTGGGTTTGCTGGTCAATACATATACTGAACATGTAACGCCAGTAAATCAATGAATAAAAATGGAATATTGACAAATTAAACAAAAATTGTAGATCTTTAATCTTTTCCAACATGTCAACAGACACAACTTTAATTAAGTATGGAGCATTTCACAGTGTTAACTTTCTCTTTATCCCTGGTTGATGTACATGTCAGAGCCTCTTCAGTGTGGATGGGGTATAGCATACATTTACAACAAAGACTGCACTGACAGTTTGTGTTGTTTACTCTGTTGAACTCTTTTGTCTTCATTCCTAGGCACAGCACATGGAACCACCGTTGGAATGCAAAACATGCAATCTAAAACAAAACAAAGAGTAACAGGTTATAAATAATATCATTGCAGCATGACGAATGACAAATTAGCCGTCCATTGTGTTATATCATAAATTGTCTTACATGCCGTCACTGTTGTCAAAAGATTATAAACATGTTAAATAAAGTTACTAACCCAGTCAGTCTTTGGGCCACATCCAGGTTCTTTATCAGTGGCACCCATGAGGCAGTTGTTGGCTTTGTTGAACTCTGAAATCATATGGCTGTCCCACACAACTACATACACATAAAGAATTTACATTTACTTTGAATTAAATGTCATTACATACCAGACATTTTTAGTATATCCTCAGCCATTTCTTTTTGCAGTTGCTCCATATGTTTTTGAAGGTTCCATATGAATTTGAGAAGGGATGTTGGGGAAGTTCTATGCAACTTCCTTGGCCATCTACGCCAAAAAAATGAAATAGAGTTTTTGACCTAATTGTCACATAACAGCTAACCATTAATTATTGAAAATATAACTATCAAACCTGCATTACAAAGACCCCAGCAGCTGAAGGTGTCCTGCTGCATGCTGGGAGTTATTTCCCCTCCTTTCCACTTTATGTCCGCCCAGTCGTCTTTTCCATGGCAGGATCTTCTCATTTTGAAGTGTTCTCTTTTTTTATGTAAAAATAATGGAATTCTGATTAGTTAAAGGCAAATTAATACACAAGCCACATTTGTATGCTGTTTTCCTTATCACTATAATCTAGTAGTAATTTAGTAGTAGAGGTAATTTCCTTTATGTCCCATTCTACACACAGCTTAAATTATAGGCACTGAACCATTTACAGGACAATAATAAAAGTAGCATATAGGATCCAACCCTATCACAGAGTGAATAAATGTAGAGCGTTTGTAGACTTTAAGAAAACATATTAAGTGACAGTTTCATCAGTGCGTGCTTAAAGAAAGTCATATCACAAAGATCACAGATGACAGTGCCCACCAAATCTATGACAATAGAGAATGAATTGTAAGCACCAAAGTGTGTTTGTCAAAATAATATCTGAAAATGTCAGTTGTTGAACATAATACTTATATTTGCATTAGCAATTTATGATATATGCAGTTGAGGAATATTCCCATGTCCAACACTACATGCAGGACGGACATAAGACATTCCCACAAACAGTCTTTTTTTATTTCACCTTTATTCAACCAGGTAAGCCAGTTGAGAACAAGTTCTCATTTACAACTGCGACCTGGCCAAGATAAAGCAAAGCAGTGTGACACAAACAACAACACAGAGTTACACATGTAATAGACAAACGTACAGTCAATAACACAATAGAAAAGTCTATATACAGTGTGTGCAAATGAAGTAAGATTAGGGAGGTAAGGCAATATATAGGCCGTAGTGGCAAAATAATTACAATTTCGCAAATAAACACTGGAGTGAGATGTGCAGAAGATGAATGTACAAGTAGAGATACTGTGGTGCAAAGGAGCAAAAAAATAAAAATAAAATAAATAACAATATGGGGATGAGGTAGTAGGATGGGCTATTTACAGATGGGCTACGTAGAGGTGCAATGATCTGTAAGCTGCTCTGATAGCTGATGCTTAAAGATAGTGAGGGAGATATGAGTCTCCAGCTTCAGTGATTTTTGCAATTCGTTCCAGTCATTGGCAGCAGATAATTGGAAGGAAAGGCGGCCAAAGGAGGAATTAGCTTTGGGGGTGACCAGTGAAATATACCTGCTGGAGCGTGTGCTAGGGGTGAGTGCTGCTATGGTGACCAGTGAGCTGAGATAAGGCGGGGCTTTACCTAGCAAGGACTTATAGATGACCTGAAGCCAGTGGGTTTGGTGACGAATATGAAGCGAGGGCCAGCCAACAAGAGCATACAGGTCGCAGTGGTGGGTAGTATATGGGGCTTTGGTGACGAAACGGATGGTACTGTGATAGACTGCATCCAATTTGCTGAGTAGAGTGTTGGAGGCTATTTTGTAAATGACATCGCCAAAGTCAAGGATCGGTAGGATAGTCAGTTTTACGAGGGTATGTTTGGCAGCATGAGTGAAAGATGCTTAATTGTGAAATAGGCGATTCTAGATTTAATTTTGGATTGGAGATGCTTAATATGAGTCTGGAAGGAGTGCGTGTGGCCCTCCGATTTGACACGCTGAACTCTATCTGAGAAGTAGGGGGTGAACCAGGCGAGGCAGTCATTTGAGAAACCAAGGCTGTTGAGTCTGTCGATAAGAATGCGGTGATTGACAGAGTCGAAAGCCAGGTTGATGGATACAGCTGCACAGTATTGTCTTTTGTCGATGACGATTATGATATCGTTTAGGACCTTGAATATTCCAATGTCCAACACTACATGTAGTGAGACCAGATTGCATAGCGGAGAAGGTACGGTGGGATTCGAAATGGTCGGTGATCTGTTTGTTAACTTGGCTTTCGAAGACCTTAGAAAGGCAGGGTAGGATAGATATAGGTCTGTAACAGTTTGCGTCTAGAGTGTCTCCACCTTTGAAGAGGGGGATGACCGCAGCAGCTTGCCTATCTTTGGGGATCTCAGACGATACAAAAGATAGGTTGAACAGGCTAGTAATAGGGGTTGCAGCAATTGCGGCATATCATTTTAGAAAGAGAGGGTCCAGATTGTCTAGCCCAGCTGATTTGTAGTGGTCCAGATTTTGCAGCTCTTTCAGAACATCAGCTATCTGGATTTGGGTGAAGGAGAAATGGGGGAGGCTTGGGCTGTGGGGGGTGCAGAGCTGTTGACCGGGGTAGGGATAGCCAGATGGAAAGCAAGGCCAGCCGTAGAAAAATGCTTATTGAAATTCTCGATAATCGTAGATTTATCGGTGGTGACAGTGTTTCCTAGCCTCAGTGCAGTGGGCAGCTGGTAGGAAGTGCTCTTATTCTCCATGGACTTTACAGTGTCCCACAACTTTTTGGAGTTTGTGCTACAGGATGCAAATTTCTGTTTGAAAAAGCTAGCCTTGGGGGATCACTTGATCCTTGAACGAGATGGCCGCGTGAACTAAGAGCTCCGCTCCGTACAAGTAGTTTCCAATTCGTAATCTTACCTCCACTTCAAGTTTAAATTCCACGTTGTGCTTTGCTAACTGTTCCCGTTTTTTTTTCGTTTTTTTTCGTTTTTTTTCCGTTTTTTCGGAACACAGAATTGAGACTGAGCGGGGGGTAATAGATGTGTTGAGTTGTTTGGGAACTCGGCTGAGGTGTTCAGAGATTGTTATTTTATGTACACCATTTATTTTCCTTTTATGTGAACGCAGCTGTAACTATTATCCACTTTTACCCAGAGATGACTTGCACTAAAGTTAGATTACTGTTCGATGACGATGACTAGCACCTTAAATCTATTGACATGGAACTGCCATGGTCTAGGGCATGCAATAAAACGGAAAAAGATACTATGTGCTCTAGAAAAGGCAAAAGCAGACATCGCTCTATTACAAGAGACACACCTCTGTGATGCCGAACATGCCAAACTCTGCAGAGCTTGGGTGGGACAGGTGTATTTCTCATCTTTCAAATCAAACAGCAGAGGTACAGCCATACTTATCCACAAGAATGTTCCATTCATAATTGACAAAAACATATCTGATCCGGAGGGGAGATTTATTTTGATAACTGGGTCACTGTATGGTCAACCAATTACTATCTTAAATATATACGCCCCTAACACAGATACTCCTGCTTTCATGTCAAAAATTATAACCCTGTTCAATGAGCATTGTGTTTCCTTTGGCGTGGTGGCCGGAGATTTTAATTGTACCCTTAACCCAACCCTAGACAAATCACATCAAGTACCCACCACAAATCCTAGATCTGCAAAGATGTTGAACTCTCTTACTAAAGAGATGGGACTGATAGATATCTGGAGAGAGACTAATAGCTCATCTATGGACTATACATACTATTCTAATGTCCATAACACCTACCCCGTATAGATTACATTTTTATCCCAGAGAGTTTCATAAATTCAGACACGTGTACAATCGGACCCATAGCACTTTCAGATCACGCCTTTGCCCACCTCCGCTTGGACCTCTGCAAAAACATCCCGAGGTCAAAGAGCTGGAAATTCAACACCTCCATGTTATCAAACAAAGCGTTCCATACATTGGTAACTACATGGATAGACAACTACACACAAGACAGCAAAGATTCTCCTGTTTCTCCGGCCACAATGTGGGGCGCTGCTAAAGCCACACTAAGAGGTCATCTAATTGCATATGCTTCCTCTAAGAAAAAAGCAATGGAAGCACACAGGCTAGATCTTGAGAGGAAGCTGGAATGCTGTGAAAAAGTACATAAACAATCCCCAGACAGCACCTCCTGGAGTCAACTTAAAGCAGCCAAAGCCAAACTGACTTTGGACTACACTCGGGAGATTTTAAAAAAGTTTTCTTTACTAAACAGAAATACCATGAGTATAGCAATACGCGAGTAGATTGCTTGCTTACCATTTTAAAAAAGAGCAGTCAGAGCGTACAATCATGGCTATCCGAACAGCAGAGGACGAGGTCACATATGACCCAAAAAATATAAATTTAACTTTTCATGATTTTTACTGCAAACTACAGTGGGGCAAAACAGTATTTAGTCAGCCACCAATTGTGCAGGTTCTCCCACTTAAAAATATGAGAGAGGCCTGTAATGTTCATGATAGGTACACTTCAACTATGACAGACAAAATGAGAAAAACAATTCCAGAAAATCACATTTTTAATGAATTTATTTGCAAATTATGGTGGAAAATAAGTATTTGGTCAATAACAAAAGTTTATCTCAATACTTTGTTATATACCCTTTGTTGGCAATGACAGAGGTCAAACGTTTTCTGTAAGTCTTCACAAGGTTTTCACACACTGTTGCTGGTTTTTGGCCCATTCCTCCATGCAGATCTCCTCTAGAGCAGTGATGTTTTGGGGCTGTTGCTGGGCAACACGGACTTTCAACTCCCTCCAAAGATTTTCTATGGGGTTGAGATCTGGAGACTGGCTAGGCCACTCCAGGACCTTGAAATGCTTCTTACGAAGCCACTCCTTCGGTGTGTTTGGGATCATTGTCATGCTGAAAGACCCAGCCACATTTCATCTTCAATGCCCTTGCTGATGGAAGGAGATTTTCACTCAAAATCTCACGATACATGGCCCCATTCATACTTTCCTTTAAACGGATCAGTCGTCCTGGTCCCTTTGCAGAAAAACAGCCCCAAAGCATGATGTTTCCACCCCATGCTTCACAGTAGGTATGGTGTTCTTTGGATGCAACTCAGCATTCTTTGTCCTCCAAACACGACAAGTTGAGTTTTTACCAAAAAGTTATATTTTGGTTTCATCTGACCATATGACATTCTCCCAATCTTCTTCTGGATCATCCAAATGCTCTCTAGCAAACTTCAGACGGGCCTGGACATGTACTGGCTTAAGCAGGGGGACACGTCTGGCACTGCAGGATTTGAGTCCCTGGCGGTGTAGTATTTTACTGATGGTAGGCTTTGTTACTTTGGTCCCAGCTCTATTCAGGTCATTCACTAGGTCCCCCCGTGTGGTTCTGGGATTTTTGCTCACCGTTCTTGTGATCATTTTGACCCCACGGGGTGAGATCTTGCGTGGAGCCCCAGATCAAGGGAGATTATCAGTGGTCTTGTATGTCTTCCATTTCCTAATAATTGCTCCCACAGTTGATTTCTTCAAACCAAGCTGCTTACCTATTGCAGATTCAGGCTTCCCAGCCTGGTGCATGTCTACAATTTTGTTTCTGGTGTCCTTTGACAGCTCTTTGGTCTTGGCCATAGTGGAGTTTGGAGTATGACTGTTTGAGGTTGTGAACAGGTGTCTTTTATACTGATAACAAGTTCAAACAGGTGCCATTAATACAGGTAACGAGTGGAGGACAGAGGAGCCTCTTAAAGAAGAAGTTACAGGTCTGTGAGAGCCCGAAATCTTGCTTGTTTGTAGGTGACCAAATACTTATTTTCCACCATAATTTGCAAATAAATTCATTAAAAATCCTAAGTGGACAGTTTGATTTCACAGAAGTGTGATTGACTTGGAGTTACATTGTGTTGTTTAAGTGTTCCCTTTATTTTTTTGAGCAGTGTATAAACAAAAATGATGAGCAAAACACATGGAATCTAACCTGGAATGCTGTTTAGCAGCACCATGAACTCCTCTTTTGCCTCGGTTTCCTCCTTCAGGACTTCTATTGCCGGTGCTCTAACATATGATATATATATATACAGTGCCTTGCGAAAGTATTCGGCCCACTTGAACTTTGCGACCTTTTGCCACATTTCAGGCTTCAAACATAAAGATATAAAACTGTATTTTTTTGTGAAGAATCAACAACAAGTGGGACACATCATGAAGTGGAACGACATTTATTGGATATTTCAAACTTTTTTAACAAATCAAAAACTGAAAAATTGGGTGTGCAAAATTATTCAGCCCCTTTACTTTCAGTGCAGCAAACTCTCTCCAGAAGTTCAGTGAGGATCTCTGAATGATCCAATGTTGACCTAAATGACTAATGATGATAAATACAATCCACCTGTGTGTAATCAAGTCTCCGTATAAATGCACCTGCACTGTGATAGTCTCAGAGGTCCGTCAAAAGCGCAGAGAGCATCATGAAGAACAAGGAACACACCAGGCAGGTCCGAGATACTGTTGTGAAGAAGTTTAAAGCCGGATTTGGATACAAAAATATTTCCCAAGCTTTAAACATCCCAAGGAGCACTGTGATAGGGATAATGTTGAAATGGAAGGAGTATCAGACCACTGCAAATCTACCAAGACCTGGCCGTCCCTCTAAACTTTCAGCTCATACAAGGAGAAGACTGATCAGAGATGCAGCCAAGAGGCCCATGATCACTCTGGATGAACTGCAGAGATCTACAGCTGAGGTGGGAGACTCTGTCCATAGGACAACAATCAGTCGTATATTGCACAAATCTGGCCTTTATGGAAGAGTGGCAAGAAGAAAGCCATTTCTTAAAGATATCCATAAAAAGTGTAGTTTAAAGTTTGCCACAAGCCACCTGGGAGACACACCAAACATGTGGAAGAAGGTGCTCTGGTCAGATGAAACCAAAATTGAACTTTTTGGCAACAATGCAAAACGTTATGTTTGGCGTAAAAGCAACACAGCTGAACACACCATCCCCACTGTCAAACATGGTGGTGGCAGCATCATGGTTTGGGCCTGCTTTTCTTCAGCAGGGACAGGGAAGATGGTTAAAATTGATGGGAAGATGGATGGAGCCAAATACAGGACCATTCTGGAAGAAAACCTGATGGAGTCTGCAAAAGACCTGAGACTGGGACGGAGATTTGTCTTCCAACAAGACAATGATCCAAAACATAAAGCAAAATCTACAATGGAATGGTTCAAAAATAAACATATCCAGGTGTTAGAATGGCCAAGTCAAAGTCCAGACCTGAATCCAATCGAGAATCTGTGGAAATAACTGAAAACTGCTGTTCACAAATGCTCTCCATCCAACCTCACTGAGCTCGAGCTGTTTTGCAAGGAGGAATGGGAAAAAATGTCAGTCTCTCGATGTGCAAAACTGATAGAGACATACCCCAAGCGACTTACAGCTGTAATCGCAGCAAAAGGCGGCGCTACAAAGTATTAACTTAAGGGGGCTGAATAATTTTGCACGCCCAATTTTTCAGTTTTTGATTTGTTAAAAAAGTTTGAAATATCCAATAAATGTCGTTCCACTTCATGATTGTGTCCCACTTGTTGTTGATTCTTCACAAAAAAATACAGTTTTATATCTTTATGTTTGAAGCCTGAAATGTGGCAAAAGGTCGCAAAGTTCAAGGGGGCCGAATACTTTCGCAAGGCACTGTATATATATATATATATATATTTTTAAATCTGTGTTTTTTTCTTGCTAAATGATATCAACACAATCCTGAACAATGGGTCATCTCAATACTTCCCTGATTTCCAGTTCTACATGTATACCTTGCTTCTCGCTGACCCTGGCTGTGTAGTAGAGGAGGGCATCAGTGAGGCTGTCAACACAATGAGACGGTGTCATCTCTTTTGTGATCTTCCCACATTTTTAAAGGTAGGACCATAACCTCTCCATCTGTTCTCCGTCAGCAAGCCCACTACCAGTCACATACCTGGTACCATCAGTGGCCTGAAATGTAAAGTACAATCAGAAAACATAATGAGCATTACAATGGGTGATGATGATTAATTAAGGGACTAGAACAAATTACAACTAGCTGTTTCTTAATACTGTCAGGGTAACTGTCTACAACTACAAAGAAGTGGTGTTTAACCGAATAAATGATAAAGAAAAAAATATTTGTTACCCGATAGTCGTCAGCATCATGAGCATAGGCATGAAAGGCTGGCACTGCAAATGTGGTGTCTACCATCAGATCGGGACTGTTTCAAAATGTCAAATGAATTTAGTGTACGAGCAGTTCTTTTGTGCATTTTTGTGTAAAACATTACTTATGATTACAAAGCAGGTATGGAGCGATCTGTTTCAAGCCATTCATAAAACCGTATCAAAAGATTCATGGATCTCTTACTACAGGGTGGTGGTTAAATATGAAATCAAATCGTATTTGTCACATGCGCCAAAAACATCAGGTGTGGGTAGACCTTTCAGTGAAATGCTAACTTGCATGCCCGTAACCAACAATGCAGTTTTAAGAAAATACCTTTAAAAAAAGTAAGAGATAAGAATAACAAATAATTAAAGAGCAATAGTAAATAGCAATACCGGGGCTATATACAGGGGGTACTGGTACAGAGTCAATGTGAAGGGGCACCGGTGTCGAGGTAATTGAGGTAACATGTACATGTATTTAGAGTTAGTAAAGTGACTATGCATAGATAATAACAGAGAGTAGCAGCAGTGTAGAAGAGGGGGAGGGGGTGAGGGGCAATGCAAATAGTCTGGGTAGCCATTTGAGTAGCTGTTCCGGAGTCTTATGGCTTGGGGGTAGAAGCTGTTTTGAAACCTCTTGGATCTAGACTTGGTGCTCCGGTACCGCTTGCCGTGCAGTAGCAGAGAGAACAGTCTATGACTAGGGTGGCTGGAGTCTTTGACAATTTTTAGGGCCTTCCTCTGACACCACCTGGTATAGAGGTCCTGGATTGCAGGAAGCTTGGCCCCGGTGATGTACTTGGGCCGTACGCACTACCCTCTGTAGTGCCTTGCGGTCGGAGGCCGATCAGTTGCCATACCAGGCAGTGATGCAACCCGTCAGGATGCTCTCGATGGTGCAGCTGTAAAACCTTTTGAGGATCTGAGGACCCATGACAAATCTTTTCAGTCTCCTGAGGGAAAATAGGTTTTGTCGTGCCCTCTTCACGACTGTCTTGGTGTGCTTGGACCATGTTAGTTTGTTGGTGATGTGGACGCCAAGGAACTTGAAGTTCTCAACTTGCTCCACTATAGCCCTGTTGATGAGAATGGGGCATGCTCGGTCCTCCTTTTCCTGTAGTCCAGAATCATCTCCTTTGTCTTGATCACATTGAGGGAGAAGTTGTTGTCCTTGCACCACACGGTCAGGTCTCTGACCTTCTCCCTATAGCCTGTCTCATCGTTGTTGGTGATCGGTGTCGGTGATTAAATACATTATCTAATCGCATCACCAAGGATAAATGGCTTCTCCTGATTTCAATCAAACCTTTTAATGTCTCCAACATTAGCCCAGCTGTTGGTAATACACACAAATACAAGTCAAACAGAAGAGGGCTAGTGAAACTAACTGATTGCGAGATACATCCCATTCTTCAAAATCCAGTATACCTCAGTTGGTGTGTCGGATGCTCTTCCTACAAAGCAGTTGACTTTGTCTTAGTCATAAAATAACTGCCCAGCATGTTTGGGACCCTCAATGCTGGTCCCAGATTATCTTTTCCTGGCAAGCCCAAATAGGGCATCATTTGCAATAATTTGATGAATGCAAATAATGAATTATACAATATTATTAGGGATACAGGGAAGGGACATTTGCAAGGGCGTTACTTAAACCCTTTTGCTCTTTGGGAAGAATAGGTAATTTACTCTGCAGTTTCTTCGTGAATGCATCTGTAATCTGTAGTAACCACTAAGCAAGTGATTGGTCCACCAAGCTTTACCAAAGCCCCGTTATCCAGCATGTTGTGGATCCAGACAGGCTTTCATGGCAACCGTAACGACCTGGGTGGCAGAGCCACCCACAAAACTTTGCTCTGTCTGGCAATCCTGTACTTTATCTGTTTCCGCCTTCCACAACTTGGATGAGGTGGTGGGTTTTTGAGAGGCTTGCAATGGTATTGCCGCATAACATTACTACTGTTTGGAAATTATAGAATATAAATAACAAAGACAACTGAGGTTGGGTATATTTCCCCTTATCAATGATGAACAACACTGAATTCAAATAAGAATCCTACCATACTGGATTTATGGAAAGCCAAGGTAATCCCCCTCAAAGACACCCCACACACAGCTGCAGGGCTGCAAACTGGCGCAGGAGGTCCACTGAAATTGCTGTCTGCGGCTGGGGGGGGGGGGGGGGGCAGAGTCTGTGGGGGATCTGTGGGGGATCAGAGTGACAGGTTCCAGCTCACAGCTGCAAAACTGTAGCCAGATGTCATGAGCTCTTCCTGAAATGAGGATATTCCGTTTCTTAGGTTGCATTACTAAACATTAGATCCGATGTTGGTGCGATGCATGTCTCTTTCGAAAAGACTCCATATTTTCATCATAACAACAGAGCGAACAGGGTTATGGTAATATAGATCAAATGAAATCTAAATCAAAGTTGTCATTTGCGCAGGAATTCAGTGTAGTGTGCACAATACAATGAAATAAGTAGATAACTACAGTCCCAATATATTAAGTACAGTGCAGTAGTTGCCATAGCAGCAAAGAGTCAGTTCATCAACAGTCTTATGGCTTGGAGGGAGTAACTGTCTCTGTGCATGGTGCTGCTATGCATGATGCTCTGATACAGTTTGCAAGATGGTAAAAGGGCCAGATGTCAGTTTTCTATTTCTATTTTGACTAAAACAGACAGACAGACAGACACATCTGTTGTAGAACAGACTACAGTAGTTTCAGATTTGAAACTACACTATCAGGGGAATATTTCATCGCTCAAGAAAATTCTAAATCAATTTGGTGCTAGGCACAACAGATTTTGTCACATTGACTTTACTGCTGCAGGGAACTGTAACAGATTATAGAAACTGAATATAGAACTGTAACAGATTATAGAAACTGAATATAGAACTGTAACAGATTATAGAAACTGAATATAGAACTGTAACAGATTATAGAAACTGAATATAGAACTGTAACAGATTATAGAAACTGAATATAGAACTGTAACAGATTATAGAAACTGAATATAGAACTGTAACAGATTATAGAAACTGAATATAGAACTGTAACAGATTATAGAAACTGAATATAGAACTGTAGCAGATTATAGAAACTGAATATAGACCTGTAACAGATTATAGAAACTGAATTGTATGTACATGATCAACATTTTTGACTGGGAAACAATATTTGTAAGCCAGAAGTTGACAGGTTTGTTGACATAACATAAAATACATTACCTTCCATATCACCAAATGGTGGACGATGTTGGGAGCGCTGTGTGTTCTCACAGCACAGGTGGCACAGAAATATTTATCTGAGCCGCAATCCCCACAGTGCCATAGCTCAGCCTCCTCCAAATCTCTACACACACTGCAGATGGCTTTCGGTGGAGGACATTCCAGCTCCACTGCAGGCATGTGGAGTAGCTCCCTCAACCCCTTCCAGGCCTCAACATCCGGTGTCTTACTTTTTTATGTTGGTGGAGGAGGTGCATCACTGCAGCTGGGCACAACTTCTGCTGCAGAGGGAACCGGCTCTGTTCTTCCAGTACTCCCTGGAGAGTAGTGACAATTGTTATTGAGTGGACTAGCCTGGTTATGTTGAACAAAACTGAACGAAGCAACTTTCTCACTGATCCAAGTGGATGGCAGGGGTGTACACACTATCACGCCTCTAGTCACGTCTCTGTAAACCAGCATGCCTATTTTTCTTCTAAAAGATGGCATCTGTCAAGAAAAACAAGACAATGACAATTAAGTTAGATTTATTCTAAATTAAGATATAATATGAATTACATTTAAATGATCTGATACATAGGACACATAGGGTATCTAACATAATGCATGACTAGTGGAGTTATTTTGCTTGCACTCAATTATTCTCTTATAGGGAATCTAAAGACAGTCATGGGTAGGAAGTTGTGCTTCGCATAGACATTAAATAGTCTGAAATGGCTCCAGAGACAGCTTCAACAAGCTTGGGACAGGAATATATTGGGCATCTTGGCTAATGGATGATTATTCCTGGGATTGTTATAATGTGCCATCTAAACACTTGCCCAGTCCAGTGGTTCTCAACCTTTTTTGGTCATTGTAGGCCCAATCACATCTTGCTCTGCCCATAGTGCTCCCCATATTTATTTGAAATGTAGGCATATCATATGCAATTTGTCTTTTTAAGTACTCACCTCGGATATTGGTTCCTGGTTATATGAATGGTGTAATCGTTGGCTAGAGAGAGTTTAAATCCATGCGAGAAAGCGTCCTAGTGCACACTTTGGGAAAAGCATGGAGATTTAAGACACAGGCAGAGGCAGGAGATGCAGCCAAAGAAATGAGACGCAGCCTAGCACCGAAAACAAGAAATAACACCTGGGGTTCCGGGGAAACGTAAGACTGCTAATGCTTTGAAATTGATTATATATTCAGATCGAATTAAGAAACACATTTCTTATTTTCAACGATGGCCTACAGTGGTTTAACTGCCTTGTTCAGGGACAGAAAGACAGAGTTTTACCTTGTCAGCTCTGGGATTTAATCTTGCAACCTTTCAGTCACTGGCCCAACGCTCTAACCACTAGGCTACCTGCCGGCTACCTGCTATGTGTCATATTTGCGGGCTATCCCGGGGTAAAAAAATTTTTTGAAATCCATTACATTAGTATTGTAAATCACAGTAGAAAAAAAGTGATCTTCTAGTTTCAGTTAAAGCACAATAAAAATGGCCATTACCGCCACCAATTTATACAGGGTGTAGTAACAGCCATGGTTGATGGGCCGTGTGAGACATTCCGTTGGGTAGGTAGAGGAAATGGCAGCTGTGCTTGAATCTGAAAGTCTAGCAAGTGAAGTGTGTGATAATGAATTGAAATTAGGGATTCGTTATTATAGCCTAGTGGTTATAGTGTTGGACTAGTAACCGGAAGGTTGCAATTTCAAATCCCTGAGCTGACATGGTACAAATCTGTCATTCTGCCCCTGAACAGGCAGTTAACCCACTGTTCCTAAGCATTGAAAATAAGAATTTATTCTTAACTGACTTGCCTAGTTAAATAAAGGTAAAAGAATGGAACAAAAGTTGTAGTAGAAAAGAAGGACCGGTCCAATAATGCATTTCTTATTGGGCTGGGTTTTTTGGACAAGGAGTTTCATTTGGGTAATCCATTTATAATATCGAGGACTGTGAAGAAAGCAGTGGGAAAGGTGGATTCAATCAAGGTGACTAGAAGTGGCCTTGTTTTGGTTTGTTGTGTTGATGAAGAACAGAAGAAGCGTGTTGTGGATTTGGCAAAATTGTCCACGTCAGAAGTCAAATGTATTGATCTTTGGAGCAGGGTGTCTGCCAAAGGAGTTGTAGCTGGAGTCTTGTTGGACATACACTACCGTTCAAAAGTGTGTTGTCACTTAGAAATGTCCTTGTTTTTGAAAGAAAACCACATTTTTTATGGCCATTAAAATAACATTAAATTGATCAGAAATACAGTGTAGACATTGTTAATGTTATAAATGACTATTGTAGCTGGAAACGACAGATTTTTAATGGAATATCTACATAGGTGTACAGAGGCCCATTATCAGCTACCATCACTCCTGTGTTCCAATTTGCATGTTGTGTTAGCTAAGTTTATCATTTTAAAAGGCTAATTGATCATTAGAAAACCCTTTTGCAATTATGTTAGCACAGCTGAAAACTGTTGGTTACACTAGTGACCTTATCCCCCGTGCATCCCGCAAAGGCGGAGGTGTTGCTTACATTTACGATAGCAAATGTCTATTTACAACAACAAAAAACTACGTTTTCATCTTTTGAGCTTCTAGTCCTGAAATCTATGCAGCCTACTCAATCACTTTTTATAGCTACTGTTTACAGGCCTCCTGCGCCATATACAGCGTTCCTTACTGAGTTCCCTGAATTCCTATTGGACCTTGTAGTCATAGCAGATAATATTCAAATTTTTGGTGATTTTAATATTCACATGGAAAAGTCCATAGACCCACTCCAAAAGGCTTTCGGAGCCATCATCGACTCAGTGGGTTTTGTACAACATGTCTCTGGACCTACTCACTGTCACAGTCATAATCTGGACCTATTTTTGTCCCATGGAATAAATGATTTTCCTCATAATCATGGACTATCGGACCACCATTTTATTACGTTTGCAATCGCAACAAATAATCTGCTCAGACCTCAACCAAGGAGTATCAAAGGTCGTGCTATAAATTCTCAGACAACACAAAGATTCCTTGAAGCCCTTTCAGACTCCCTCTGCCTACCCAAGGACGTCAGAGGATAAAAATCAGTTAACCACCTAACTGAGGAACTCAATTTAACCTTGCACAATACCCTAAATGCAGTTGTACCCCTAAAAACCAAAAACATTTGTCACGAGAAACTAGCTCCCTGGTATACAGAAAATACCCGAGCTCTGAAGCAAGCTTCCAGAAAATTGGAACGGAAATGGCACCACACCAAACTAGAAGTCTTCAGACTAGCTTGGAAAGACAGTACCGTGCAGTATCGAAGAGCCCTCACTGCTGCTCGATCATCCTATTTTTCCAACTTAATTGAGGAAAATAAGAACAATCCTAAATGTATTTTTGATACTGTCTCAAAGCTAACTAAAAAGCAGCATTCCCCAAGAGAGGATGGCTTTCACTTCAGCAGTAAAACGTTTATGAACTTCTTTGAGGAAAAGATCATGATCATTAGAAAGCAAATTACGGACTCCTCTTTAAGTCTACGTATTCCTCTAAAGCTCAGTTGTCCTGAGTCACTGAGACACTCAAGTGTTTTAGTACTATATCTCTTGACACAATGATGAAAATAATCATGCCAAACCTTCAAGCTGCATACTGGACCCTATTCCATCTAAACTACTGAAAGAGCTGCTTCCTGTGCTTGGCCCTCCTATGTTGAACATAATAAAAGGCTCTCTATCCACCGGATGTGTACCAAACTCACTAAAAGTGGCAGTAATAAAGCCTCTCTTGAAAAAGCCAAACCTTGATCCAGAAAATATAAAAAACTATCGGCATATATTGAATCTTCCATTCCTCTCAAATATTTTAGAAAAAGCTGTTGCGCGGCAACTCACTGCCTTCCTGAAGACAAACAATGTATAAGAAATGCTTCAGTCTGGTTTTAGACCCCATCATAGCACTGAGACGGCACTTGTGAAGGTGGTAAATTACCTTTAAATGACGTCAGACCGAGGCTCTGCATCTGTCTTCGTGCTCTGAGACCTTAGTGCTGCTTTTGATACCATTGATCACCATATTCTTTTGGAGAGATTGGAAACCCAAATTGGTCTACATGGACAAGTTAAGTTCTGGCCTGGTTTAGAGCTTATCTGTCGGAAAGATATCAGTTTGTCTCTGTGAATGGTTTGTCCTCTGACACATAAACTGTAAATTTCGGTGTTCCTCAAGGTTCCGTTTGAGGATCACTATTGTTTTCACTATATATTTTACCTCTTGGGGATGTCATTCGAAAACAGCTGTACAATTCAATGAAACATGGTGAAGCCCCAAAATACTTTTAAACTCGGACAAAACAGAGATGCTTGTTCTAGGTCCTAAGAAACAAAGAGATATTCTGTTGAATCTGACAATTAATATTGATGGTTGTACAGTCGTATCAAATACTGTGAAGGACCTCGGCGTTACTCTGGACCCTGATCTCTCTTTTGAAGAACATATCAAGACTGTTTCAAGGACAGCTTTTATCCATCTACGTAACATTGCAAAAATCAGAACATTTCTGTACAAAAATTATGCAGAAAAATGTATCCATGTTTTTGTTACTTCTACGTTAGACTACTGCAATGCTCTACTTTCCGGCTACCTGGATAAAGCACAAAATAAACTTCAGTTAGTGCTAAATACGGCTGCTAGAATCCTGACTAGAATTAGATCATATTACTCCAGTGCTAGCCTCCCTACACTGGCTTCCTGTTAAGGCAAGGGCTGATTTCAAGGTTTTACTGCTAACCTACAAAGCATTACATGGGCTTGCTCTTACCTATCTCTCTGATTTGGTCCTGCCGTACATACCTACACGTACGCTACGGTCACAAGACGCAGGCCTCCTAATTGTCCCTGGAATTTCTAAGCTAACAGCTGGAGGCAGAGCTTTCTCCTATAGAGCCCCATTTTTATGGAATGGTCTGCCTACCCATGTGAGAGATGCAGACTCGGTCTCAACCTTTAAGTCTTTACTGTAGACTCATCCCTTCAGTGGGTCATATGATTGAGTGTAGTGGAGGAGTGTGAAGGTGAACGGAAAGGCTCTGGAGCAACGAACCGCCCTTGCTGTCTCTGCCTGTCCGGTTCCCCTCTCTCCACTGGGATTCTCTGCCTCTAACCCTATTACAGGGGCTAAGTCACTGGCTTACTGGTGCTCTTCCATGCCGTCCCTAGGAGGGGTGCGTCACTTGAGTGGGTTGAGTCACTGACGTGATCTTCCTTTCTGGGTTCCCTTGGATCTTTGTGGGCTATACTCTGCCTTTTCTCAGGATGGTAAGTTGGTGGTTGAAGATATCCCTCTAGTGGTGTGGGGGCTGTGCTTTGGCAAAGTGGGTGGGGTTATATCCTGCCTGTTTGTCAGTATTTATGCTGCAGTAGTTTATGTGTCGGGGGGCTAGGGCAGTCTGTTATATCTGGAGTGCTTTTCCTGTCTTATCCAATGTCCTGTGTGAATTTAAGTATGCTCTCTCTAATTCTCTCTTTCTCTCTCTCAGAGGACTTGAGCCCTAGGACCATGCCTCAGGACTACCTGGCCTGATGACTCCTTGCTGTCCCCAGTCCACCTGGCCGTGCTGCTGCTCCAGTTTCAACTGTTCTGCCTGCTGCTATGGAACCCTGACCTGTTCACCTGTGCTACCTATCCCAGACCTGCTGTTTTCAACTCTCTAGAGACAGCAGGAGCGGTAGAGATACTCTTAATGATCGGCTATGAAAAGCCAACTGACATTTTCTCCTGAGGTGCTGACTTGTTGCACCCTCGACAACTACTGTGATTATTATTATTTGACCATGCTGATCATTTATGAACATTTGAACATTTTGGCCATGTTCTGTTATAATCTCCACCCGGCACAGCCAGAAGAGGACTGGCCACCCCTCATAGCCTGGTTACTATCTAGGTTTCTTCCTAGGTTTTTGCCTTTCTATAGAGTTTTTCCTAGCCACCGTGCTTCTACACCTGCATTGCTTTCTGTTTGGGGTTTTAGGCTGGGTTTCTGTACAGCACTTTGAGATATCAGCTGATGTAAGAAGGGCTATATAAATACATTTTATTTTATTTTATTTTATGGCCTTGAGATAGAATCTGTTTTTCAGAACATGGCCAAGATGTTCAAATGTTCATAAATGACCAGCATGGTCAAATAATAGGTCTGGGACAGGTAGCACGTCCATTGAGTGGCTGCTGCCAACATACTGACTCAACTCCAGCCACTTTAATAATGGAAATTGATGGAAATTGGTACAAAAAAATTATCACTAGCCACTTTAAACAATGCCACTTAATATAATGTTTACATACCCTACATTACTCATCTCATATGTATATACTGTACTCGATACCATCTACTGCATCTTGCCTATGCCGTTCTGTACCATCACCCATTCACATATCTTTATGTACATATTCTTTATCCCTTTACACTTGTCTGTATAAGGTAGCAGTTGTGGAATTGTTAGGTTAGGTCACTCGTTGGTTATTACGGCATTGTCGGAACTAGAAGCACAAGCATGTGTATGTGACAAATAACATTTGATTTGAAGCTAGATGTCATTATATATGCAGCCAAAAAGTTTTTGGGGCTCCAAGACTTTACAGCAGAAGCACTACGGATTTTTGTCACTAGGAAATGTCCCCCTCTGTGTACCTGAGTAAAATGAGTTTAAAAAATAAAATACAATTACAGAAAAGCATATTGATTTTGTTTAGTAATAAATAAATAAAAATTGGGAGTTGGAATTATATTTTATTTTACCCAAATATTTTCATTTTTTGGGATCTTTATTATTCACCCGCACATTAGGTGGCGGAATGCACATTTAATGTCTGCGAAAGCCATTATACCATAGAAGAAGAAGCACCATAGAAGCAGAACTATTCTTTTTGCCTACTCGGAAATTACGATACGAAACGTTGACCCTTGTGAACAAATACTGAGTCAGACGGGGCCCTACTATTCGATTCATATCGCGTGATTTCTGTATTAGTGTAGAAGAAGCGAAAAAAAAATTCGACGTTGCGAACGGACGGAGATTAGGTCGATCCGCTCATACCTACATTTCTAGCACGCTGTGGTTTTCTGTCAAATTGCTAAAGATAACAACACATGGAGAATGGGTCCCGAGCAGCATGGTAGGAAAATACGATGCGCACTTTGTAAAAGTTCCAAGGAAAATCTGACAACTGGACCATTATCGACGAAAGATTCCGTCACCGCTCATCAGAACTGCTTGGTAAGATTCGAAAAGCTTTGCCGTGACCTTTTGCTTTGGGGGAATATTTTTGGTACTGCTAGGCTAACCACGATATTTTTGGGGAAGGAACTAAAACGAGTCAATCAAATTTGCAGATTTAGTAGACAACAGCATGTGGAAAACAGCTGTCGATTGACACAGTTAACAGTGGGGTTCTGACCCGGACCCTACCCTAGTGTTATGATTAGTCTATTGCAGCCAGGGGTTCTCGGACCCTAGGTTCTGCATTTAAACATATATATATATATATATAACATATAACATATATTACTAACAGATTAAACGAACTTTGGCAAAGGGATTTTAGGAATAGGTTTAGAGTTATACAATGTAATATTATTAATATACAATTGATGTTATTAACCCTGGGCAACATGGGCCTGGGAGGCGCACAGGGAAATTGGTATCCACAGTACTCCACCAATTATTAATTTGACAGCTCAATAATTCTTGTATTCCCCAAAATGTTATTGTATTTTTTAAAACATAAATGCACTGTAATGTAAGCTTTACGGAAAAATTTTCTCTCTGCCTCATGGCAAAATGTGTAGAATTGCAGGATATTAGGTTTAAAGCTAAAACAACAACAATATCTCTCTGCCCCATGACAAAATGTGTAGAATTGCAGGATATTAGCTTAAACTGTAATAATGTCTCTACAATGCCAAGAGATGGGACTTTAGAATGTTACTTCCCAGGGCCCGAGACTGGGTTCGTCCGGCCATGCACTGACAGTCATAGTAGAACTTCTTGTATGCTATTTATCTCACTTGAGTTTTGTTCTGATTGAGGGGGTCCCTGAAGAAGTTGATATCACGAAAGAGTTCCCTGGACTCAAAACGTTTTGAGAAGCCCTGGTCTATTGAACACTACAGTACTTATATGATCGGCTTTGTTGTTTCCTTTCCCATTTAAATCCTGAATGCAGCTCGTTTGGGGACACTGGTTTTCCTATCATGATAATATAATTGACATGCCTTATGAGCTATCTTACCCCATCAGAAGTCAAAATAACATTGTTTATAAACAAAGAAATACAATGTGATTGTAAACAAACACTGTATATCTTCAAAACATGGTTAAAACTATCATTTTGATCCCATGAATGGCCAGTCCATGCATCCATAGCTCCATCTATGAATTTGATTGGTTACATAATATCTATCAAATAAAACTGTTGGGGCTGCCATTTGGTGTTTGAATCTCAGATTGCCCCTTTAACTCTTCCATGTGTTTTGAATTGCAGCTTTATTCATCTGGGGTTATTTGCCAGAACTCGCCAGAGTTTGACGACTTGTTTGGTTTCACTGTAAAAGATGTCCAGAATGAGCTGAGGAGGGGAAACAGACTGGTGAGGTTATTTTAATGTTTCCTTTAGTGTTTGACATAAGTTGTTCAAACCATGATCGTTGTTTGAACATCGTTTGAACTAATTAAGTCGTGTGTGTGGGTTGTTTCAGTAATGTCTGATGGTTTTGGTTTTGTTGGCCTACTGTCACTGCACAAGCAAACTGTATCTCCCCCCAGATTTGCTACAGGTGTAAGAGGAAGGGTGCCACGGTGGGGTGTGAGGTGAAACGCTGTCAGAAGTCCTACCATTACCCCTGTGCTGTGGAAGACGGGGCCCACAACGTCGAAGACCGTATTGAAGGGAAGTATACGTGAGTGCAAGGCATAGCACCTTTTCTTCCTAAACAACTGTGAAATATATTTTTGAACTTCATTGTATAGGACAATGGGTCTCAACTGACCAATTTAATAGATAAAGTTAATGAACATGTTATTGACTGGGTCTCTATGACCGTGTCTCTGTTTGTTACAGGGTGTACTGTCAGAAGCATAATCCAGAGTTAGGAGGTGAGGTGGCTGCTGGTTATTTTGATGTGTCCATCTGCCTGTAGGCTAGGGTTGAGTGGTATCCAGATTTCCGTACCTTCAATTCCATTCTCCTGTACCACACTGGGGAATCCGGTATTTCCAGCAGTGCCCACAGGGGGCGCTATTTCTTAAACTAAATAAAAAGCTAACAGCTAACAAGCATGTGTTGAAAATCATATCGTCTGTATTTCAAAATACCACAGTATACGACCCAAGCCTATAGCAGGAATCAATTAATTGTTCATCCCGATACCCATCTGGATGTGTTTAGTTTATTAAATAGCTGTTAGTCCATCTGGGCAAATCTTCCTGGCTTGGTACACAAACACGCAGCCTCTGCCAGTCCAGCTGGCAGTTTCAACAAAAAACTGTAAGTTAATGAGGTGTCACTTGTTCTTGAGGATTGTTTCTGTCTCAACACAGCATCCAATGGTACATCTTTGTCCTGCAACGGGGATTCAGACACAGAGAAGAACAACAATGGAGAAATGTCATCCAAGGTCTGTATGCCACTGACTACAGTGTAATGTAAGAATTTAATAACACGCACACAGGTCATTTTTGAAAATGGATAGTTAATAGCTAGGCCTATATATGATTGATTAGCTGGTCACTATTCCTGTCTTCTGGTCATCATTGAACAACATCATCTAGCGGAAGGCTCAGAAATGAATACAAATCACGTTTCTCCCTCCAAATAATGGTCCTGTAGTGTACTAAACTCAGCAAAAAAAGAAACGTCCCTTTATCAGGACCCTGTTTTTCAAAGATAATTCGTAAAAATCCAAATAAGTCACAGATCTTCATTGTAAAGGGTTTAAACACTGTTTCCCATGCTTGTTCAATGAACCATATTCAATTAATGAACATGCCCCTGTGGAACGTTCGTTAAGACACTAACAGCTTACAGACGGTAGGCAATTAAGGTCACAGTTATGAAAACTTAGGACACGAAAGAGGCCTTTCTACTGACTCTGAAAAACACCAAAACAAAGATGCCAGGGTCCCTGCTCATCTGCGTGAACGTGCCTTAGGCATGCTGCAAGGAGGCATGAGGACTGCAGATGTGGTCAGGGCAATAAATTGCAATGTCTGTACTGTGAGATGCCTAAGACAGCGGTACAAGGAGACAGGAAGGACAGCTGAGACAGGAAGGACAGCTGATCATCCTCGCAGTGGTAGACCACGTGTGACAACACCTGCACAGGATTGGAACATCACACCTGCGGGACAAGTGCAGGATGGCAACAACAACTGCCCGAGTTACACCAGGAACGCACAATCCCTCCTTCAGTGCTCAGACTGTCCGCAATAGGCTGAGAGAGGCTGGACTGAGGGCTTGTAGGCCTGTTGTAAGGCAGGTCCTCTCCAGACATCACCGGCAACAACGTCACCTATGGGCACAAACCCACCGTCGCTGGACCAGACAGGACTGGCAAAAATGCTCGTCACTGACGAGTCGCGGTTTTGTCTCACCAGGGGTGATGGTCGGATTCGCGTTTATCGTCGAACGAATGAGCATTACACCGAAGCCTGTACTCTGGAGCGGGATCGATTTGAAGGTGGAGTGTCTGTCATGGTCTGGGGTGGTGTGTCACAGCATCATCGGACTGAGCTTGTTGTCATTGCAGGCAATCTCTACGCTGTGCGTTACAAGGAAGACATCCTCCTCCCTCGTGTGGTACCCTTCCTGCAGACTCATCCTGACATGACCCTCCAGCATGGAAATGCCACCAGCCCTACTGCTCGTTCTGTGCGTGATTTCCTGCAAGACATGAATGTCAGTGTTCTGCCATGGCCAGCGAAGAGCCTGGATCTCAATCCCAATGAGCACGCCTGGGACCTGTTGGATCGGAGGGTAAGAGCTAGGGCCACCCCCCCCAAAATGTCTGGGAACTTGCAGGTGCCTTGGTGGAAGAGGGGGTAACATCTCACAGCAAGAATTGGCAAATCTGGTGCAGTCCATGAGGAGGAGAGGCACTGCAGTACCTAATGCAGCTGGTGGCCAAACCAGAACCTGACTTTTACTTTTGATTTTGACCCCCCCTTTGTTCGGTGACACATTATACCATTTCTATTAGTCACATGTCTGTGAAACTTGTTCAGTTTGTCTCAGTTGTTGAATCTTGTTATGTTCATACAAATATTTACACATGTTAAGTTTGCTGAAAATAAACGCAGTTGACAGTGAGAGGACTTTTCTTTATTTGCTGAGTTTATAACCTAAAATAATATAACCTAAAGTTAATCAATATTCATTCCCAATTGCAGCTGTTTTGTGTCATCTGTGAAAAGAAAGAGGAGAGCATCAGTCTAGAACACATCGACAGTGGCATTTTCAAGTGAGTATAAGGAGTCTTTTATTCCAAAACCAATGGCTTTGCTCATTAATTTCTATCATTGATGCCAGTAAGGGTGATTTATTATGTTGTTGTAAGAGCCTGGAATGCCTCTGTCCCAGGTTGTACTGTGAAACGCATAAACCACTGTCGCTGCAGAAAGAGCTGAATGGTAAGTCATTTTTGTCTCCACTGACTCGCACTTCCTTTGGTTGTGTGTTACACAAAGGTGTTCTCTGTAGATCAGATACATTTGTAAATGTTGTATGTTTTGGATATGTTGTAATTTTAAAGGACATGCTTTGTCAGGACCCTCATCTTGCAAGAGTGACTACAACACACCTGAAAACCAACGGCAGACACTAACACCCAAGGTGTTTGTATTTAGCGTTTAAAAATGGATGCATATCTTCTGCAGTAAAGAAAGTCCCTTAATGTAATCGTATGAAAATATAGTGAATCATAATCTCTTTGCTTTTGAAACAGAGACGGTTGAACTTCTCTAGCAAGTAAGTATGGAATTGAGGTATGCATGTTGTAGGGTGGTCTGGTTCTTTGGTTCTGTCCAGCTGACCTGCTCTGTTCTGAGTGTGGAGTTCATGCTGCTTTGTATGTTTTTTGCTGACAAACAGTTCAGTAAATGTGTCTCTCTCTCATTCATAAAATATGGACTGGATTCTTTGGGGACTATTTTCTGAACACTGCGCCCGTTCTCACTTTTTTTGTCAGACGGGAAGTGACATCATCAAGAAAGTCCAAAAACAGGAGGATAATGGATAACTCCTCAGACTCAGGTTGCTTTATTGTTCCTGTAGCCTCCTTTTTCACTACCTTGATTGTTGTCATTTTTTAAATAAAGTTTATACAAAGACATGAGCAACACATTGCATTGATTAGTATGTTGGTGTGTTCTGTAACAGATGGAGATGTGAATAGGATTGATATGGAGTTTTCCCCTCTGGAGTCCAATCTAGAAGACCTTGTCAACTCTGAACACAGGTAATGGTGATAGTGCTCTCATCTAGTTTCAATTAAACTACTTTCAATGGAGGCAGTGCATGTTTTTTTTGTGTGTTTTTTTTTAACCAGGTAGGCCAGTGAAGAACAAGTTCTCATTTACACCTGCGACCTGGCCAAGATAAAGAAAAGCAGTGCGGCAAAAACAACAACACAGAGTTACACATAAACAAACGTACAGTCAATAACACAATAGAAAAATCTATGTACAGTGTGTGCAAAGTACAGATACTGGGGTGCAAAAAAATAATTATAATAACAATATGGGGATGAGGTAGATGGGTGTGCTATTTACAGATGGACTGTGTACAGGTACAGGGATTGGTAAACTGCTCAGACAGCTGATGCTTAAAGTTAGAGAAGGAGATATCAGTGTCCAGCTTCAGTGATTTATTTATTTTTTTATATATTTTTTTGCAATTCGTTCCAGTCATTGGCAGCAGAGAACTGGAAGGAAAGGCGGACAAAGTAGGTGTTGGCTTTGGGGATGACCAGTGAGATATACCTGCTAGAGCGCCTTCTACGGGTGGGTGTTGCTATGGTGACCAGTGAGCTGAGATAAGACGGGGCTTTACCTAGCAAAGACTTATAGATGACCTGGAGCCAATGGGTTTGGCAACGAATATGTAGCGAGGGCCAGCCAACGAGAGCATACAGGTCGCAGTGGTGGGTAGTATATGGGGCTTTGGTGACAAAATGGATGTCACTGTGATAGACTGCAACCAATTTGCTGAGTAGGTCGTTGGAGGCTATTTTGTAAATTACATCGCCGAAGTCAAGGATCAGTAGGATAGTCAGTTTTATGAGGGTATGTTTGGCAGCATGAGTGAAGGAGGCTTTGTTGCGAAATAAGCCGATTTCTAGATTTAATTTTGGATTGGAGATGCTTAATGTGAGTCTGGAAGGAGAGTTTACAGTCTAACCAGACATCTAGGTATTTGTAGTTGTCCACATATTCTAAGTCAGAACCGTCCAGAGTAGCGATGCTAGTCGTTCTAGCGGGCAACATTCGATTGAAGAGCATGCATTTCGTTTTTAACAGCAGTTGGAGGCCACGGAAGGAGTGTTGTACGGCGTTGAACTGCGTTCGGAGGTTTATTGGTTTATTCTGACACGTCTTTACCTTCCAAGGCTCTCTGTTGTCAAGGTTGTTCAAATAGCATGTTATCATTTCAGTGTTGAGGCGTTTCCTGTGTAAGTCAAATGTTATAAAAAGGGAAGGAGGGGGATAGTTGCCTGCCTCTGTAGCGTACAGTGACACAAGATTATTGATTTTGCGCTCTTACTTCACAGTAATCATGCTGAGACCCCCATAGCTTCCACCACAGGTAAAACATGTCAGGACACAGATTAACACACCACATTACCAGGATGTTTAATATCAAACCTAATAATATTACAAACCAATTTTCCTTAGGAAATCAGCCAGCACCTGAAGATGGGGACTATACGTTAATCGACTCCGTGAGTTACATAGCTTTAATTCTCTGACTACTCTTGTCCTCTTGTCTTTGACTACTGGTCCTAAACCATTGATTCAACCATAAGGTGCTACAGAGGGTAGTGCGTACGGCCCATTACATCACTGGGGCCGAGCTCCTTGCCATCCAGGACCTCTATACCAGGCGGTGTCGGAGGAAGGACCAAACATTCTTCTGGCACCATCCACCAAAGCCATAGACTGTTCTGTCTGCTACTGCACGGTAACGGTACCAGTGCACCACCAAGTCTGGAACCAATAGGACCCTGAACACCTTCTACCCTCAAACCATGAGGCTACTTTACAAGACTGCTAATCATATGGCTACTCGGACTACCTGCTTTGGCCCTTTTTTGGCACTCTATGCACACACTGGACTCCTCTCTCTCTCTCACTCACTCACACAGTTTACATAAACGTATGCATACTGACGCCACACTCACCACATACGCTGCTGCTACTGTCCATCTATCACTTTAACCCTAGCTATATATACATATCTACCTCAATTACCTCGTACCCCTGCACATTGACTCGGTACTGGTACTCCCTGTACATAGCCATGTTATTTCCACACGTTATTCACTGTATTTATTCCTTGTCACTGTTTCTATTTGTATTTTTACAAATCTTTATCTTTAACCCTGCATTGTTGGGAAAAGGACCCATAAGTAAGCATTTCACTGTTAGTCAACACCTGTTGTTTATGAAGAATGTAACCAATTGAATTTGATCTTTCTCCAGGATGCTGGGTCCCAGAGTCTTTTGCTGCCAGTGATGCTGTGTGTTGCATCTGAAGAACCCTCTCAGGCCACAGGTAGTTACAGCTCCTCACCTCTCACCTGTACGCTCACTTTTCATTAACTCTTACATATAATCCCTCCCTACTAGCCAGGAAGGAAAAACTCAAATGGTTGAGTTCTCTATCATCTCGCTCCTTCTGTGTTCTCTCTATCCTCTCAGTGTGCAGTTCTGAGTCTTGTCATGGTTCTGTTCCGCACTCACCTGGTTCACCACACGGCAGCTCTCACTCACCTGGACCTGCTATTGATCCCATCTTGCCTGTCCACTCACCTGACTGCTCATCCGTCCACTCTGGTCCACTCAATTTGGCCAGCACAGCTATTGTGTGTTATGGCCCAGTGTCCTCTCCTCCATCTCCCTCTCCACACGCTGTCTCCCAGTGTCCCCTTGCAAGGCCTGAAGGCCCGGGTTCACCTGGTGGTTCTGGCTCCAGCAATGCAGCCAGCAGGGTGTTCTGGAGGAGGTGTACCGAAGCAGGCTGTACAGAGTCCATCTTCACCACTTTCATCTCTGACATGGTCGGCATCTCCAAGAGGATCCTGTCAGATCAGGCCAGTCAGGAGGGTGAGTGGAACGGCTGGAGGGGGTTGGCTGGTATATTAAATAAAACTGTCACCAATTGAACACTGTTAGGAGCATATAATCAGAATGGCAGGCTTCATTTATTTTCTTTCGTATGTTTTTGCTTTCTCTGTCTTCCTTCACAGATTATGATCTCTCTCTGAGAGTGATTGAGGCCTCTGGAAAATTATCACAGATGCTTTCACAGCAGGAGAGAGGTGAGAATTAGTGGATTAATAACAGAGTTAGGAGTTTTTATAGCGTTGTGCAAATGGTAAGGCTTCTTATTTTCAAAGCTTGTGAAGCCTGTATTCATATTTTTCTAGCCCAGACCCATTGTTTGTTGTATGCTCTGTAAATTGCTCTACATGCACTTCGTGAGCCTTTAAACAACTAATATAATGCAAATATAAATCAAATGTATTCTCCCTCCTTTGTTCAGAGTTTAAGAAGAAGCAAAGGGAGCTACAGAGAGCTACGGCAGCCATAAGAGAAGCCAGGTCAGCCCTGAAAAGATGAGCGGCACTGCCAGAAATTACAGCCTTCAAAGTTCAATTCACCTTTCCTCATTTGTAAAGGTGTATTATTCAGCCATATATTTATCATTTGATTTCTCAATGTTTTTTGAAAAAACTTGTTCCGCTTTCTTATCATAATACCAAACACACATAACCTAATCTTATATTACCACCGTGCTTATATTTATATCTAGTAGAAGCAATTGTCAAACAAGAAGAGGCTGGCTTTTTCACTTGCCAGAAAAGGGACTTTATAGCTTCACCAATGTAAAAAAAATAATGTACAGTACCAGTTTGGACACGCCTACTCATTCAAGGGTTTTACTTTATTTGTACTATTTTTTGGGGGGGGTATTTTTTTATTTTAGAATAATAGTGAAAACATCAACTAAGAAATAACGTATGGAATCATGTTGTAAACAAATCAAAATATATATTTTAGATTCTTCAAAGTAGCCACCCTTTGCCTTGACAGCTTTGCACACTCTTGGCATTCTCTCAACCAGCTTCACCTGGAATTCTTTTCCAACAGTCTTGAAGGAGTTCACACATATGCTGAGCACTTGTTGGCTGCTTTTCCTTCACGCTCCATTTCAACTCATCCCAAACCATCTCAATTGGGTTGAGGTCAGGTGATTGTGGTCATCTGATGCAGCACTCCATCACTCTCCTTCTTGGTCAAACAGCCTGAAGGTGTGTTGGGTCATTGTCCTGTTGAAAAACAAATGATAGTCCCACTAAGCGCAAACTAGATGGGATGGCGTATCGCTGCAGAATGCTGTGGTAGCCATGCTGGTTAAGTGTGCCTTGAATTCTAAATAAATCACTGACAGTGTCACCAGCAAAGCACCATCACATTCTTCACAGTGGGAACCACACATGCGGAGATCATCCGTTCACCTACTCTGCGTATTACAAAGACGATAGCTGTTGGAACCAAAAATCTAACATTTGGACTAATCAGACCAAAGGACAAACTTCCACTGGTCTAATGTCCATTGCTCGTGTTTCTTGGCCCAAGCAAGTCTCTTCTTATTATTGGTGTCCTTTAGTACTGGTTTCTTTGCAGCAATTCAACCATGAAGGCCTGATTTTACACCGTCTCCTCTGAACAGTTGATGTTGAGATGTCTGTTACTTGAACTCTGTGAAGCATTTATTTGGGCTACAATCTGAGGTGCAATTAACTCTAATGAATTTATCCTCTACAGCAGAGGTAACACTGGGTTTTCCTTTTCTGTGGCGGTCCACATGAGAGCCAGCTTCACCATAGCTCTTGATGATTTTTGCGACTGCACTTGAAGAAACTTTGAAAGTTCTGCAATGAGGGACTGTTGTTTCTCTTAGATTATTTGGGCTGTACTTGCCATAATATGGACTTGGTCTTTTTCCCAAATAGGGTTATCTTCTGTATACCACCTCTACCTTGTCACAACACAGCTTATTGTCTCAAATGCATTAAGGAAAGAAATTCCACAAATTAGCTTTTAACAACCACACCTGTTAATTGAAATGTATTCCAGGTGACTATCTCATGAAGCTGGTTGAGAGAATGCAAGGAGTGTGCAAAGCTGTCATCAACTTAAAGGGTGTCATACTTTGAATAATTTCAAATATAAAATATATTTTGATTGAACACTTTTTTGGTTACTACATGATTCCATGTTATTTCATACTTTTGATATCTTCACTATTTTTCAACAATGTTTGGAAATAGTCAAAATAAAGAACCCTGGAACGAGTAGGTGTCTTTTGACTGGTACTTAATAAATCATATATTTTCCCCTAACCCTACCACCTCTCTCCTAATTGGAGTGAAGTAATGAACAATAACACTTAGGCTTCTACTTCTAGTTTATACATACTATACACACTTTACAGACAATCTTTTTTTTTTTTTTTTTAATCCCACCCTTCAGCTACCACCAACCCCTCCCATCTATCTCTGATGCACATCCAGTTTGATTTCTATTTTGCCATATATTTTTAACTGCTATTTTACATTAGTTATCTTGTTTTTAATCACACCCTTCAGCTCCACTCAACCCCTCCCATCGATCTCTTAACACCGTCCATGTTTTATTTATATTTGCCATATATTTTTCAATTGTGCTGTGACGCTTCACAAAAGTTCTGAACCTTTCTATTCTCATAGTTTCTACAGATTGTAAATTAGAGTCAATAGTTTTGGCAAAAATGTTTGACTTTTCAAATCACCCAGTAGTGCTATCTGCAGAGTTAGCTCCAGGTAAATGTGACCAAAAACAAGCTACATATGGACAGTACCAAAACAAATGATTCTGTGTCTTTGTACCAACATCTTCAGAGTGGGGGAGGTATATATATAATTCTATTTGTTGCAAGAATTTTGTGTAATTCAAAGTTTTGAATCCGGCGTTGTTTTGCGTATTGGTTCATAAACCATGTGTCATGGAATCAGTACATAAAAAATGTCTTCTCAACTATTTTGCAATCGATACGGCACAGCAGTCAATTTTTTGGTCCTTAATTAAATGAAACTGGTGTGTGTGTGTGTGTGTATATATATATATATATTTTTTTTAATCACAAGTTTCTTTAACCAATTTTGGTCTAATGCATGGCCAGCAGACAAGCTCCTTACTGTTCTGTGGTCTGGGGAAATGCATCAGCAAGTGAAATTAGGAGGCTACAGATTGCACAGAACAAAGCAGCAAGGATTGTTTTAAGGTGGAAATATATGGTTCTTCTGTTGTAGTCATGCTGCCATGCAATGAAGAAATTGAATAATTTATCTGAGCAAACCAATGTATATATTTCAATATATACATTGACACAATACATAGTCCAGCACAATTTTCCTATGGTAGATAATTGATTCTTCATCTTTTTAGACTGTTAAGAGTATTTCTGGTCAATATGTTAGTGTATTATGTCTAACAGTGTGTTATATGTGAAATCATTTTCAAATAACTGAAAGTGAGATGTTGTAATCTGAATAAAGGGGAAAAGGCCATTCTTGAACAAGGGGTGAGACATTCTTAATAATCTGCTAGAGAACCAGTTCGGAATATAATAACTTTTGTATGAGAGGTCTAACGCTTTAATCATTTCTGCCCTCCAAATTCAAATTCATTATATAAATAGGCCCGTTTCATTTGGTCTGGCTTGCCGTTCCAAATAAAGTTGAATATTTTTGCTCATGTAATTTATAAAAAGTGTAGGCAAGACCATAAGCAAATATGTAAACTGTAATATGACTAGAGATAATCGGGGTGATTTTTCCAACTTTCTATTAAAATTGGAGTGAGTTCATTTCTGTCTTTTGGGATTTGTATACTGAGTATGTCCACATAACCGTCAGACCATTTTATTGGTAAACTACACGGAAATGTAAAATATGTATTTTGTGATCCAATACATAATATAGTACACGTATCATCATTTGGTTTTAATCCAGAGGTTAGAAAAAGTATCTAGATCGCGCAGGGATCCATATTGTTGATTTAAAAGAACATGAGTCGGTGTACAATGACACCTTTGTTTTCGAGCCCTGGATTTCTATCCCTTTGATATTAATAGATATGCCGATAGCGGACAACCTTGTTTTACTTCTCTTGACAGTTTAAAACTTTGAGAAGTTTAAATATTTCAGGCATTTATTTATAAACTCCAGTCAACTTTATCAAAAGCCTATTCAAAGTCAGCTGTGAATACCAGGCCATATTTTTCAGTGTTCTGTTTCCAGTACTTGTCTTATCTCCAATATGTCAACCATGTAAAAAAAAAAAAAAAAAAAAATGCATCACAAGACTTCCGTGGTAGCGGAAACTGCATACACGGTAAACGCTGCATATGTCGGCTCAGTGGAAAATGACCGCTAGAGCGCTGAACTTCGGCGGTGGGATCGAATTGAGCCCCTGTTTTGCAACCAGTTCTTACACCCACCTCCCTTTTCTTTGACTCACGTATACTCCACCCACCGATCTGTCACTTTAGGCTCTGCCCACAGAGCTTTTATCCAACAGATCAACTGTGTGCTGCCCTCAGAACAGGATCCAATAAGCTCATTTGTTTTGGTCGTATTGAGGAGAGTTAACTGGCACACCGCTCTATAGAATTGGCATAGAAATGAATTACTGACAGTTGGAATCATAAAAACTCAACTGGAATCTCAGCAGCTCCTCACAACAAAGCAGCCTTCACCCAGCTTTCTCACACTCAGTGTGTGTGTGTAACTAAATATCTACAAGTTGTCTTTAATGAACATAAAAAAATAGGTGATTATCATTTCTGTATAATAGTTCTGTACAGCTGAGATATAGTGCAAACATTACTGAAAAGTAACAATACCTTAAATGTCTGAAATCATCTGTAACATAGGCTGAAAATATTGCATTCAAAAACCCAGCCAACCCAATGTTCTCCAAGAACTCTGTCATGAAGTTTACATTGACCCCATGCACAGGTTTTTGTTGTTGCTCTTTTTAGGAATGATGTGATTTCACACAAGTACAACATTTTTATTGCTCTAACAGATTAAGGCCTAGGTTCAATCAGATCAATAACTGACACCAGCATGGTGGATGTGTTGGAGGTTGAACTGTGGTGGAGCCATTAGATGGGTGAGCAGCTGCTCTTGATCATTGTCATGAAGCCACAGCCATCCCAGAACAAGAAGGTGGGCAGTCAAATTGAAAAATCATGAAACTAAATAATGAGGATTTCTATAGTCTTAATCGAGCTGAAGATTACATCTCACATTCCAGTGTTCAAACTTGTAAACAAGGCTACATGGGATTTCTGTTAATGTGACTCCGTGCAGCCAATGGCAATGTCCGCTTTAGGTATAAGACCAGGAACCACTTGTGGATTTGACAGCTAACGCAGTTCCACCTCCGACACCCCAAAAACAACCACTATGCAGATGTTGGCTAAAGCGGATCTGATTGAATCAATCCCTAAGACTGGATCTAATAACCTGAGACCCACCCTTCAATTAGAACACTGAAGATCGCTATCTGTCAGTAGTGACAAGTTATATAATCAATCTCACACAGGCTTTCCCAGAACCCACTGCACCATATCAGAAAGTGCAAACGTGCTCCTCACTCGTCAAGAAGGGAAACAAAATACTTGCAAAGAACTCTGGCCTCCAAAGCTGCAAGATGTAACTACCAACCCACAGAGCGAGATGGAAGACGATAGAAATATTGAATAACCCCTCTGAACAGTTCTGTAACAGGGGTTAGGGTAACTACCGGTACTTAACATCCTTTGCCACCCATCATCTGCAGTAAATAGACAACCACTGGCAGACGCTACAGCTAACGGAGCCTGGTGGCTCGTATCAGATGGCAGACCAGAGCGTGTTTAGCCTAGCGTAGCCCCCCTGTGATGGAGACAGAGATGAGCCGGTTCAGCGGTCAGTTCTTGAAGGCTCCACAGCGGCTAGCTCGGCTGATGAACTCTTTGAGAAGGTTGCCTTCCATCTGCCAGAAGGCTGCAGTCTGGGTCACCTCCGTCAGGTGGTTCACACAGAACTTAAAGCAGAACTCCTCCAGGTCCTAGATACACCACATGGTTAAACAGGAAATATGAAGTTAGCACTTGTCCAATAACAAATGCTCATTTTAGTCTTTCTTTGCTATGGTGTGCCCCGATGAACACAACCCAGGGAAAGTAGGCTTGGTAGAAGTTGCTCCTAGCCACTGGTACACAGGGTCAGATATGTGTTAATCCGCCTAAAGTTTAAGATTGGGTGAAGAGTTACCTGTTGCTAGGTGTGGAAGCGGGACTGACCTCTGCGTCGTAGCGCACGGCAGCAGCGAGCAGAGAGAAGGCGTTCTCTATGGTGATGCCTCTCTTGATGATGTGCTGACAGAGACGCTTCAGGCGGTTCTCACAGTAGGATGTGGCCAGGTCCAGCAGACCTAACACAACCATAGACAGTCTGGATCACTGTTGGCTTGGGATGTTTGCATACATTGATGTCTGCATCTGTGTTGTTTCTGGACTTTTATAAATCAATGATTGGTCTACAGATGAGGTACACCCCAATATGAGCTTGACTGGTCGCACTGTCACAGCCTTTAACCCTCCCCTATTGATTAATTGCCTTGTCAGTAAGGCATGGCTAGGTGGGGGACTGACCGATAGCATCCTCTGGGGGCAGGTCTATGTTGTCTGTGTAGAGGAACTCTAGGAAGGAGCGGTAGACGGGGTAGGTGAACTGGTCGATCTCTATCACCTCCTTCATGTCTTCATTCCAATGGGACTGGAACATGGACCTGAAGTGCTCACACCTAGTAGTGGAGAGGGGTAGAGGACAACTATTAGCGTCACTAAATATCCTCCATTTAAAGGGATAGTTCAGAATTTTGGCAACGAGGCCCATTATCTACTTCGAGAGTCACGAACTTGTGGATACCATTTAAGCATGCTAGCTGTACCCAATCACTTTGAGTCTTTGTGCCAAGCTAGTTAGCATTGGCACACGAATCTACCTCTAACTTCCTTCATACTGGACGCAGATACATAGAAATATTATCCACAAGTTCACCTGAGGAAGTAGGGAAGGGGCTTCATACCAAAATCCTGAACTATCCCTTAAGTGTCTTTGAAAAGCACTAATGTAAAGCATGTGTTCTATAATATTGTGAAATAATGCCACATTTCCTCATTCGCTAGGAAAGATAAACTTGCAATGGGTCTGGTAAAACAACTTGACTCAATAATAGACCATTCAACTTCAAACTTTCCCAATAATCCAAAAAAGTATTTAGATTTGGAAAGCATTTATTGATGTTAGCTGGGTAATTTGATCTTGCTGTGTTAGAGCCCAATGAGCAACCTGCCTGACCTGATCTTGAGCACAGCCTTGTGCACATGGATGTATTTGCCATCCACGCTGAACTTGAGGTCGGCCGTCTCTGGGCTGTCAAACTCCTTCTTTAAAGACTGGGACACTGTCAGGAAGTCATCATGCTCTGGAGAGAACACACAAACACAATGAAAGTCATCATGCTCTACCAAAAGGAGAGGACGTACTCAGTCACACACCCTTACCCATAGAGAGCAGCCTCCACATGACAGAGGGCGTGGCAAAGCAAGCAAAAACGTCATCAGTGCAGGAGAAGTGTGTGAGGAAGGGCAAGACGATGGACTGACCCCTACACTGGCCCCACATGTACACCTGGCCACTCTGAGTCTTAGCTGCTGAGGTGTGTGTGGAGTGGCATGCTGCAATCTCTACAATCCTGCTGGAGAGGAGGGAGGAGATCAGTCTGTATTCAGAGATTGCCTCATCTCTTTCTCAGCCATGATGTGTACTGTGTATATAGACATTTCTCACCTCTCCTTCTCAGCCATGATCTGGACTGGGCTGAGTTGGTTGCTCTTGTTGCCTGTGCCCAGCTGGCCATAGGTGTTGGTCCCCCAGGCATACAGCAGCCCCTCATCCGTTAGGGCCAAGGAGTGGGCATAGCCAGACACTATCTGGATGGGAAGAGAGAGGTTAATGGTAGTGGAGGTAGTGTGTGTGTGTGTGTGTGTGTGTGCGCGCGCGCGCGCGTGCACTCGCGCACCTGTAGCACACAGAGACCCTGTAAGCCCACCAGGCGACAAGGTGTCAGCTGATTCCCGTTGTTGCCTAGCCCCAGTTGGCCGTTTCCGTTATAGCCCCAGCCGTACACCTGAGAAAGAAACAAGCGCACAAACACTCTCTTAGGTGTCCTGCAAGGTTGCTGCATACTTGTGAACCTACTAAGTTAAAGTACACCGGCTGATTGAATACAAACAATACTTAACATATTTAATATCAAACCCACGTTCAAACTGTGGTCACTCACCTCTCCATTCTCGACCACAGCCAGAGAGGAGGTTTGACCACAGGTGATGCTGACGACCACCTTGTTCTGCAGACAGTTGGACACTCTCCTGGGGGTGGGCTGGTTGGCCGTGGACCCTGACCCCACCTGGCCACAGTTATTGTAGCCCCAGGCATACACCTGGACAGGGAGGTCAGAGAATCACATTTCACTGAATATATAATAATTTTCTTTAGGTTTAATAATATAGTGCAAAACACTATAGAACATCACACATCTAACAGCAATACAAGTCCAGCCCACTTCCCTGATAATACATCAGGTTCACTCTAGAGTGGTGCCAGTCACTGGACCAGTGACATAAAGCCGACTCAGTGAAAGAACAGCGGGTAACAATAGGGCCTTTATATCAGAGCTTGGATTTACTGGGTCACAGTAAGTTGGTTTAGACTAGGGCACGGTGGTAAGGGGGCTTAGAGCAGTGTTTCTCAATCCATGGTCCGTGGAATGTTGTTGGCCAGCCCCTCAAATGTTTCTGACAGACACAAGTGTTATTTTCAATATAGGCAGAACCCCACAGACCCCCCCCTCTTAACCTCTCCAGCATTAATAGGGATCATGGGGTGAGGAGTCACAAGCCACCTATCTCCCACTACCCCCCTCCATCCTTCCTTCTCTCACCTCTCCAGTGTTGGTCAGGGCCAGGGAGTGATGTGAACCACAGGCCACTTCCGTCACCCTCTTGTTGAGAAGGCTGGCAGACACCAGCACAGGAGCGACCCCCTGGTTGGTGGTCCCATTCCCCAGCTGACTGTAGCCATTGTGGCCCCAGGCAAACAACTCGCCCTCTGACACACAATGGAGGAAACGGTGAGTTAGAAACCCCAAATAGTGGTAGAAATACTTTGAACAGGCATCTGGGATAGGGATTAGGGAATCATGTCAGCTCTATTGAAGACATTTCTATGTCCAACATTCTGTGCCATCCTCTTGAATGTTGTGTCCCTGTTATGTGCTGTAGTACCCTCAGTGGCCAGGAGGATGTGGGGTCCGCTGCCATAGCTGAGGCTGACCACTTTCCTCCCACTCAGAAAGTCCAGCTTCTTAGGTAGGATGGTGCTTTGGCTATCCCCTGTTCCCAGGCAGTTACTGCAGTTCAGCCCAAACACATACACCTAAGGAAGAGAAAGAGAGATGGGTCACTGTTTGAAATAAGCAGACACCAGTCAGCATGTGCTGTGCAGAGTGCATGTGTATTCCAGAAGAGAGACCTAGGAGTGACCACTCCAGATAAAACACACTGACTACACCAATCATCTGACCACTTACGTCATCATTGTGGGTGATGTAGATGACCTCGTTGGCGGAGGTTCCAAACACACAGGCCTGTCGTATGGACGAGAGCTCCTCGCCTTCCATCAGGCTAAACAGCGGCCATTTTGTCACATCCACCATAGTGCGCCTTGATCTCCGTTGCAACGGTGGAGGGGTGTGTCCCCGGCTACAGGGAGGAGCAGGTGCGTGGTCTTGGTGGGTGATGCTATCCCTGCTTTTCACACTGAATATTAGACAAGAGACATCGAGAGAACACACAGACAGAGCTTACACAACCACCAGAGAACACACAAACAGAGAGCTCACACAACCACCAGAGAACACACAACTGGAAGTCAGAGATCAAACACACACGCACTCACAATCATCAGAGCACATGTGGGCACAAACAGTCACACACACACATACTGTCTAACTCAAATACTCTGCAACCTCAGACCACCTTTCATTCCCATTAGTATTTTGAGTTGGTGAAATTGAGCAGACAGAAGAGACCATTGTCCTGGCCTTTAATCTCTAAATGTTTCCAGATTATAATTTAATCTGTTCCTCACGAACCGCTGGGTTTCACATTTGTATTCTATCCCAGCACAAACCCGAGTAATTGCCAAGCACTATATGAATCCGGTGGGTTAGTGTTGGGGTGGAATAAATCCTAGGAACTGATTTGGAAACACTGACCTTACATGTGGTTAGTTCTATATCCAGTGAGCTGAGACATAGGTAAAAAAAAAAAAAAAAAATACTCGATACGGTTTTAAAGCAAGCAGCTAGGCTGGGAATAGTTGCTCAGTTAGAGCTTTGCTTTAGGATCGATTGCAGACCCTTGATCTCACCCCTAGAGATTACCACTCAATCGAAAAAAATCAAGACGAGTCAATTTTCTGACTCTACACAAGCAAAACTCTCACCTAGCCAGTTTAGTACATCAGAAAAGAGAGTAAATAATGTTAATGCTACAACAGAAAACACATTCACCTTTTATCGAGTCTATTGATTAAATTAGTAGCTAGTTAGCTAGTGGAACTTTGGCTGATTAGATGGCTAACTAAAGTTACCTATATAGTGATCAGTACACACTCGCCTTAAATGACTGTGGACCTGGCTAGATAACGTTATCTAGAAAGCAAGCCAACAAAACATTCCAGTTGTAGCTAAGCTAGCTACTGCTAGTAAACGAGTATGCCAGCTGACAACAACGTGCATTCATTCACTGACCTACAAGAGCGTTCCATAGTCAATAATGACAACTTTTCCGGGGAGGAAAACAAAACAGATCAAAATGAAAGTATGTTTAAAAGCGTCACACCACCAAGCCTACCTATGAGATGCGTTAGTTTGGTGCTATTACCGGTGGACGGGTAGCTAGCCTCCCGGTCACTGAACCGCTTTCTCCTGCCGCCGCCTCTCGGATAATGTCAGCAGCTCCCTCTGTTGTTGGTGTGTCCGGAAGTGAGCGCCAATACATGTCACGTGATCAACATTCAACCAAGAGGCCCAACTCGATGGAAAATCTGTCTCCCTCCAGCAGGTGGCGTTTTTTCGTTGTTTCGCACAGTTGTTACGCGTGCACTGATAGAAGTAGGACACGTGACATTACTGCAACTTTGAGGAAAAAACACTTTATATCAGTCTCGAGATGGCTATGCATATTCGTAACATGAGGCTAGTAGCATAGCATCTCTCAATTGAATACAGGCGGTTGACACCAACAACCCTCATGGAACATTCAAAAAAAGGGTTATCCACCAACCTAGTGAAATGACAAGAGGGAGCTAGATCGTGGACAATGACTCCCATTGTTGGGGCAGAGATGTATATTGTCAATATACCCTAAATAAATAGGACAAAGGTCACTAGATGGCTGTCTGACCATAAAATAAACACCCTCCAAAACACATGTTAAACATTTGCATTTCTCAACATAATCCTCATTTCAGGTTTTGCAAGAAGCCTGATCTCTCTCCTGATCCAGTTTTGCTCTCAGTTAATCATGGGGGTTGCATGCAAACACATGAAGATAAGTAGATGTTATCTCCATATTTGGTTGACTGTTCAGTGGCATTCAGCTCTGCTTGTAGGACCATCCTTTTCAGCACAGAGGTGTAATGGCAAGCAACTGGATCACAAACCAACACGACAAAGAGGAATCAGGACCTTGCTGATAACTGAAGCTGTTATAAAACATTTGAAGGCCTTGGATGGTTGACTGATCTGCTCCACTCATTGGACTATTAAGGGAAAAGCTTGGATGGACTCCAAACATCAGAGATCTGCAGAAACTCCAACCTTTATAAAAAAAAAACAATATCCTGTCTGTCATGGGCCTGGCCCTGTGCAGACAGTCTCACATGCATACATCCAAAGTGGTTCTAGTGGGCAATGAAGTCCACCCCTCCACTCTCTTCAGAAGGGTGACCCCCACCATGGGCTTCAATGTTGGCTCGTTGGAGCTGGACTCTGGCCCAGAGCTTACCCTGTGGGACATAGGGGGATACACAAGCCCTGGAAAGACCACATGGAGGGCTGCGATGCCCTGGTGTTGGAGTAGACTGGGGGTGGCATTGGGGAGAGTGCTTGGGGATGAGAGGGTGCGGGGGTCTCCCTTGGTGTTGGTTAGTAAGATGAAGCTCGCTGAGGCCATGGGGCTCCAGGAAGTGATGGATGGATGGACTGGAGCCGTCCTGGGACATAGACTGGGAGGTACAGAAGCCATGGGCTCACTGGCCACACTCAGAGACCGCTGAGGGGTAACGCACACACACACACGGATATGAAACACATTCACAAATACACAGTGCAAACTGATCAATAGACAAGGCACGGATGTCCATACGGTTTGGGTTAAATGCGAAAGACATTTCGGTTGACATTTCAGTTGTGCAACTGACTAAGTATCCTCTTGCCCTTTCACACACAGCTAAAAGGGTTGGCACACAACCAATATGAGGATGTGAAGCTTTTCATAAGCATAATGTGTTCCTATGACTATAACTAGCTCCATGCCTCAGAATGTATCAGGCCAGTAGGTTATTTTAATATAGAACCAGTTGTGACATTCACTCTAAAGGAAACTGTTAAAATGGGACTCGAGAATTGTTTGCAGAGAAGATTGGAATGAAATAGCTACTTATCAAAAGGACAAAACTCCAATGGGATTATCCACCCTTTTTTTACGCTCATTGTAACAATTATACATTAAACAAATCTCCTCACAGCAATGTCACTTGAGTGCCACTAATTTGTAACATTTACAGAAGATGCAGTACCCCTCTACACCACAATGTGGTCTCTACCCAGCAGGGTTGAGTTGTGGTTGATGTAGGTTGGATCAATGGTTGCTACTGATTTACGTATTGACACTGCCAGTCTGAAGGGACTGGTGACATACAATGACTTTAAAATAAAAACCTTTAGTCGTATTTTCAGTAAAGCTTACGATTATTGATAGGTATATTTCTCTAGGTACCATGGACAGCAACTCAATCACATACATGCGAGCATACACAGTCACTTTGTCTCTTAATACGACGCGGTCACTCTC
Organism: Oncorhynchus mykiss; assembly: GCF_057628025.1. Lineage (NCBI taxonomy): Eukaryota > Metazoa > Chordata > Actinopteri > Salmoniformes > Salmonidae > Oncorhynchus > Oncorhynchus mykiss. The sequence continues at coordinate 9,727,831 of NC_143043.1, read as the reverse complement.
CCCTTTTTTCCCCAGACAAACACATGCCTTGATTTTAGTGTACAAATCAGAACACTTGCAGCTGTGAGGATCCAACGGCTAACAGGAAGTTTATTTTGGTTAGGATCAGTAATACAGAGACCATGTCCTGAGGGCGAGATGGGAGGAAGTGATATCATAATCCCATTATTGGTTAGCAGAATGTGGCATTGATGGGTTTGTTTGTGGTGAATGTAGGTATGGGTGGATATGTCATAATGGGTTACAATGCTCAGCCCATAGAATTAGGAATTAGAATATTAATAGGATCTCTATGGCTCAGCCAATAAAATAAGAGTAGAACCATCACTACAGCAGAGAGCAGCATTGACTAATCCCATGGCAGACTCCAGTAATTAGGGAGACATCACACACACACCTATTTCAGATGCGCCAACAGCTTCTAGCATTTTTTTTTTTCATAATACATCTGAGAAAAAACTTGTTTGTTTCGTAGAAATGAAAAACAAAAAAAGGCACAATGTCAATGAATTTCAACTCATTCTCAATTTTTTAATATGCACAAGAGTTGAAAGTTTCAGTGAGCCACCTTAAAGAGAAGAATTCAATCAAAATTTATAAAAAAGATATAAACATTGGAGGCCAAAACGCAGTCTGTTGCTATTTCTCTCTATTCTCTTATTTAAAACAACTTTTCTCCGGCAAGTAAAAATCTTGCAAGTAACATAAGCTTGTATCGTTTTCTGATACAAGACAAAGAAATTGTAATTCTTTAAAGTGGCTCGGTCCGTCTAGGCGGATAGTTCATGACTGTACACCCCCCCCCCCCCCCCCCACACCCAAGGTTTTGTTCATTAGCAATAAACTAGACCCTTTCCCACCTCATCCCCTAATCCAAACCCACTCCCGCTTCCCCCCACCCACTGTCTATCAGTAGTTAGCAGCCTAATGGCCCATTCAAACACACAGCTGCAAAAGAGTATTATTATGCCTTGTGGTGGCAGCGTAGCAACTTATTTGACCATCTACAGTAGTGACCAGATGACCGGACCTACTTTTCGTGGGTGAGACTTCACCTAGAAATGCCTCATTGCTACTGCTGCCAGGCTTCCATTGAAAAGAACAACTTCCCTGCTTTTGCTGTGCACTGTTTGAACAGGTCATAAACAGAGGAAAACAAGTCCAGACCAGAGACCTAGGTCCTGGAGACCAACTGGGACGGCTCTGGGATGGTAAAATGACAGTCAGTCCCTGCAGATAGACAAGCAGGTTCATCAGCATGTCATCATAATACATATGAATGTTTAAAAATAGAGACAAAACAAATAAAATAAAAAAACACCCCGTCCATCTTTGATAGTATGTAGGTTATCGTTCTGCAGAGTGAGTCCAGTTCCAACAATGACTTGTCAGCTGCAGCAGCTTTGTACAGGCATTATGGAAATATATATTTGTATATTCTCAAGAGACTTGTTTAAGAGATACACATTGCATTTTGTACAATTATTCAGGTTGTTGTTGTGACAAAATAAAATAAAAAACCACAAAAAAAAGTCAACTTCTGCAAAGGTCAGAGGTCGTGTTCTATCCTCAGTCCAGTCTTCAGTATCTGTCTCTTTCCGCAGGAAGAGAGAAAAAAAACTACCTCTCAGACGTGTGCATAAAACAAAATTATAAAAGTAAAAATGGCAGATCTGGAAGCTCCACAGCCTGGACCAGAACAAGCCAAGTAGATATTTTTCAATGTCAACATAAAGTACATGTTTTAAAGAATGGGAGAATTTAAAAAGAGAAACCCCCCAAAAAATCCCAGATTTGGCAAATGGTCTGTGCAAGCCGGAATCCTTGGGACGTCAATACCCCCCATTGAAGTAGACATTTAAAATGGGTAAGGGTTATGTTTAAGATTAGGGTTAAGGGTAGGCACGTCCCAAGGATCCCAGATAGCACTGAGCATTTCCAAATATAGGTTTGTTTGAGTTTGACTG